>NC_056732.1:1608957874-1609207874 GCF_019279795.1 Protopterus annectens | reverse complement strand
CATACACTTAGAAACAAAGGGCTTGTTTGGATGTACTGACTCAAATTACACAAGGTGGCAGTGGGTACGCCCATACACTTAGTAGCACAGGGCTGTTTGGGATGCACTCTGATTCTAACCACAGAAGGCCACAGTGTGCATGCTCATACACTTAGACATACAGAACACATTGTAATGGACGCCTATTGTAAACACACAGGTTTACAGCTATGAACATCTTAACTGTCAGTATATATGCACATCATACAGGTTTACTACTAGATACCTGCATGTGGCATGTAAATTATATATCTGCGTCAAGATACACATGCATACATGTACATGAAGTACTGCCATATATATGTGAAGTATACACAATCATGCATGTGTGGAAGTGACAGACAATTGGTTAACTGGGACACACAGGTGGATGCAAAGTACAGCATGTGTCACACACATTGCTGCCCTGAAAGGCATACATTGATATCAGATTGTGGACAGTGGCATTATACTTGGAACAGTGGCATGTGCAAGCATAATATGTGAGCCCCATTGTCTAATGGTGCTGAGGTGCAGGTGTCAAGGTGACCTCTCCTGGCTATGTTAGTAGTTGTCATTATTAGCAGAACTGCTCCACTAAGTATATCTGACATTGGTCATCTACACAACATCTGCTGCTGTCTGTCACCTTAGATGTAGCATTTGATATCAAGCACAATACTGCCACTCACAGTTATATCATGGTATGAGTGGCAACTGCTTGACCAAAACAATGAGCCAATGTCCTGCTGTCATTATGAGGTTGTCCAGTGTCTGTCATTCCGGGATGACATGACTGAAAGAAGACAAGCCTTTGTCACAGATCACATGCATCCATGATTCAAGGGAGTGTGGATAATACCTAGGTCGCATTTACCCATATAGTGCCATTCCAAGGCAAATGTCCTAAACACAGAAGTAACACTCTTGACACCTACAAGACAACTGCATTGGATACTTATGCTAACCAGTGCTAGATGTGTGGCTTTTGTAATCCATTTGCTCAATGTAGAACCTACAATGGGGAATACTGACATCTGTGCAGTGAGGAACACCTGGCTGAAGGCTCTGTAGTGCACAATAGCACTACCACCATATAAATCAGATCCAGACATGTGGTTCATAACACTGGTATGGACAACTCCAGGTGGTGGTGTCCACATATTCATAAAAGCTACTCACAAGTAAAGACCACTACTCCAACATAATTCATCACAGATGAGTCAGGTACAGGTGACAGTGGCAAAAGCTGCATTCTAGGTTGTATCCTCATATACATCCACCACCATGCCCTCAGACTACCAACACACATCCATAAATGTGGTATGAAATATTATGGTACAACACCAAATAACCTTTGACTGGTAGACTGTACCTAGCCCTATATCAACTGTGCAAAGTACCCATGTACTGACAGTTGCATAATGTGTTATGCAATGTAATAATACCACTGTTTGTAACCAGGTTAGTTGTACACATACCAGGATCCCTCGGATGTTGTCAGCATTAACACAGTTGACTGTTGCTGTACACCAGTAAACAACACCCTCATGGTTGGATATGACCTAGATGTACTGCCCTGGATATGCACATCCCACACTCATACAATATACATGAAAATACCATAGCTGTTGTTGTCCTTTGTACATACAGGTGGCTACATTCATTACACCCATGGAAGATAGGTCCATGGCTGCTGAATGCTAACAGTACATAAGGTTTGATATCTATGTTGACAGAGGTAATATTCCCTCACTACCGGTCACCCATGACACCTATCATATTACACAACAATCCATGTGGCATGTATGTCATTAGACATGTCCACCAAATGCAATGCCTATAAACATACCCAAATAACAGGACTGCAGGACCTACACACATGGCCTGTATTGACAAACTCAGGGAAATACAGCTATGCTCTGTATGTTCCTGAGTAGTTACAGGTGATGTGTCCTTGACATGTACAGCCATGTGTGATACACAGCTCTTACATATATTCCATGTCAACAATTGCAAGCCATGCATGCTGTGTGCTGTCTGGACATTAACCTTATTACCACAATAGCCAGAAAGTGCTGGGGTGAGATGTTTATAAGCCACAGACATCACACATGCTTGAACAAGTGTAATGCCTAGTTCAAACAGAGCACATTGCTGGCACTCTTCCAGTAATCATGAGATGTGTATGGCAAATATGATGTGCTCACTGTTGACCATTACAGTGCCCTGGCTTCACAGTGGAACTGTCAACTAACAGTTTGTGGGATCATGACATGGAATATTGCTGTGTGTGTGTCTTGCTGATATGTGCTGTTGGCATAAATGTACATTTAGCTACTCAGTGAAGGTGGTTGTGTGTCCTACCAGTACATGAATACAACATCCATTATCATGTAATGCTCAGCTAGGTTTCACACATGGTGTGGGGAAGGTATGGATAACTATTGATCTCTTGATCTGCTAGTCCACTTGCTGATGGAGACTGCATATGTGTACATGTACTGATGTGTGTTTAGATTCCATGCGTGTGCAGTGTCTGATGTTTAAAGGTGACTGTTGTCTTAGTACATCATGCAGTTGCAATGCAGCCTCAACATTGCCAAGTGTATATGGTGATATGCTCAAAGTACAGTAAGCGGTACTTTAGTTATGGACAAATGTTTGGACATAACTACTAAGTGGTGGGGCTACTTTGCAGATGAATGATTACTGAGGACAGCTCACAGGTGTGTTATAACCATTCCTACAATAACCTGTGTAACGGCTAAGCTATAGTTTTGCTATTTGAAGGGGAAGACACACAATGTAGAATGCAGTAAGGGTGACACTGAAGGCAAATCTCTTGACACCTGTAATAGTAACACCTCCCCTGTGCATATATTGTGCATATATCAGCACAGTTGGCAAAGGAAAGAGTCAGTATGTGATAGTGCTGTAACTCTGTAATACCTATCATGGGATAGGCAGGTGTTTGATTCACAGTACTGGCACGTGTGAGTGTGTGTCCATATATGTCACGTATGGTGGGGAATACATCCCAAATGTTTTTCACTCTCCTGTACACTGTTGTAGATATCTGTACAGAGTGAAGTATAGAAAGCAAGACATAGGCAGGGGTTTGAACCTCACACATGTCAAGTGTCTGTATGTGTGTGACATAGGTGTATATCTTTGTGAATGCCACAGTGAATATGTGTGTGTGTATGGCTGTCTGGTCCCTGGACTGAGGCTGCATTTTACCATAGTGAAATGATAAGATCCCCTCCCTCATCCACTCAATGCAATCTAGTATCCCTGTTAATGTCATCAATCTTAGAAGGGCATTCTAACCACCTGTAAACACGTACGCTCTGGGGTGAGGCTTGTTGTTCCATAGCCTACTGATGAACCCCCCTCCCCACATATACTCACTGCAATCTACTATCCCTGTTGATGTCCTCGATCTTAGGCCATTCTGACTACCTGCACGTGTGTAATCTCTGTGGCGTGTCGTGTAATTGCGTAGTACTATAATGATGATTTGCACATAGGCAGGGGTTCTCATCTCAACACTGGCAACTGTGTGTGTCAGAGTGTGTGTTAGTGTGTCGGTGAATCCCTGGGTGTGTATGTGTATTTGCATCCTGTCATGAGCGTGGGTATTACTGCTTCCCAATGAGAAACCACTTTTTCCACTGGCCTGTACCCTGCTAAACCACTCTTTTACCTCCTCCCTGCTCCAGGTAACTATACCTGTGATGTCACCTACTATGGATGTGACGGCACTGGCCACAGTAGCTTACTACACAGCTATCATGCTCATGGATCATTAGATCAGTAAACATGTTTGAAACTTGGGAGATTATAACTGTGATGTGGAAGCAACAAAGTGCATGCAGGTATTGTCATACAGACCTGTGGGTAGTCTACATTTACATATGGGACACTAACTGCAAACACTGACATCCCCCGGCACATGCAATTACACCTGAAAGAGGAAGGCAGAACATCAAGATCAACATGCAGTTACTGTTGTTACACGTAATACATATTGTCAAAAGTACAAAATGCATTCTAAAACTGTAGTACATGGTATGTCTGCTGCCTGTCAACACTACTCAACAATGATAATCTACAATTGTCTTCCTAGTATGTTGACCCTGTGCATCAGACCATATGAGCATGTCCCTGCACCGATGGTGTGGATGACAGGGATGCAGCACAGGCATCATCATATGCACAGGGTGATAATGTTTGCCAGAGGCCTAGGCTGCACCATTAGTTGACATCATGTGTGTGGGTTAGGGCCTTTCTCATTGGGCGTGTGTGGATGTTATGCATGTGTGTGTTGAGGTGCCCTACATTTGTTTCTGGTGTGTGTTTATGTATGCACACAGGTCTGGCATGTGGCTGTCCTACACAGGGGTACTATTGACAGCTGCAGACTGTACAGGGCAGGTTTTACAGTTCACGGTGTCCGGCCAAGGCCACGTGACCTGCGCCTGCCTGGGGTTGCATGGCCACTACCAGGCAGAGGTCCTGACTGGGTACTGTCTGATGACATATGTCCACTTAAACCGTGTCCCTGTTGGGACTGTCCAGGACCATGTGCACGTGGCCTGCTGTGTCCTGGTATGGACAGCACAGCACCAGCTGCACTGCTGCTGCTACCACCACTATGGGAGAGGGCATGTAAAGTAGCATGTTCACGTAGACCTTCAACAGGTGATGTAGCTGGCCTATGTCCATGTGCCCGATGCCTCACTCCCACCAGATGTTCTAGCACTGACATTACATGCTAGAGGATTGACATGCTACTGTCAAGGACTCCCACCATGTCACCCAATCATCTATCCAAAACATCTGCAAGATGATGGTGAGCATTTGCAATTGCCTGGAAGTTGTCAGTTAAAGAACGGACAGCAGCCCTCTGAAGCCTCAGACCTTCTCTGTTGTGCCATTCAGCACATGCCTGTGCCTCCATTTGTTAAAAGAAAAATAACTTCAAAATGATCAACACACTGCAGGTTCAGGTTAAGGCACTTTAATCTTGCAGCAAGGAGACAAAAACATGCTAATACAGAGTTTGTCTAACTAGAATCAGGAAGTGAGACTGTCTTTATACATTTCTTACAAGGTATTGCCTACTAAGTTGATGTAATAAATCACAAGTTCTTTCAATATTGTTTCTCAGCAGCTGTTTGTCCATGATTTTCTGCTGGCATATCAAGTTTACAAAAAAACTTCCTGAGAAAAACAAGGTGGCCTTGACGACCACCGGTCAGATACAACTTTTGCTATGCAATGTTACCATTCAAGGTACTATGGCTAATTCGAGCACAAAGCAAGTACAGATCACAGTTCATTTCTTCAAGCAGTCTTTTGTCTGATGTATCTCTTCTTTTCTGCAGCTGTGCATGTTCTCATAACACGAACAGGGCTGATTGTTCATATTCAATCACATTATAGAAAACAGTATTGTTCTATTCATACACTATTCATTCATTTCCCTGACCTAGCAGATAATCACCTGCTTCCCAGTACATTTCCAAAAGGCATAAACATGAATTTTGCTGTGCTAGCAAATACTAGGTCAGAGAGCATCTTGCAATTTCAGAAAGCATACTGCAGTTTGAAAAGCATCTTATAATCTCATACAAAATTAAGCTGTACATAAAATAGAATGAAATGTGTTAACCCTTTTAGCTTCTAGTAAGCACTAAACATATACATTAATACATATTTTTCTAACATTTCCCCCTGTTAATACTTTTTATTCTATTTTCAAAAGCATAAACAATTGCTTCTTCTCCTAACCTCTTTCTGTTCAGAATTTGCAGTTGAGAGTCATTCAGTTTAAACTCATGAAAGTGTTTCATTTTTCATCAGTTCTTCAATTTCAGTACCTTGATATAAAGTCTCAGAAACTGACATGTCTATAAAATCTTTGATCAATCTTTTCATGCAGGGAATACCACAACAAACACACACTCCTAATAGGAGTAATCCCACACAAATGGCAATCAGGACGTTCATTAGGATGCTACCCCACCCCCCAAACAAATTCTGGAAAAAGTCTGTCAGTGGGTTTGGGCCTGGTTTGGTTATGGTCGACACTTGCTGAATCACCTCAAGATGATCGTTTATCTCATGCTGGTTGTCAGGAATATACGAACAGCACTCCTCTTTTATTAAAGTGCACGTACCACCTTTCGCCACTAGGGTGAAGTCAAGAGCCACGTGGTTTTGAAGCACCACAGTTCTCATAGCATTCAGTTCAGTCATTAACTCAAGAGCAGAAAAAGTTGCATTACTCATTACAAGAAGTTTGGACAGTTTTCTCAGCTCCCAAATCGATTTCACTGCGCCATATGCAGGGGCTATACCTGCTCATGATATGATAGTGTCACTCAAGTCCATGTGTGTCAGTTTATCTTTGTTTTTTACGGAATTATGGTTTCTCCAGCCTGCTTTGATTCGTCCCACTGGATTTTCAGGCCTTCTGATTGGATTTCCGGTTTTCTTGGTGACCTCTGACATTTCGAATTCTTCCCTGAGGCAAAACTGCAGTGTGTTGTATGGCCGGAACCAGGTAACCCAAAAAACAACTGCCGGATCAGCAGGTAACCATTTGTATGCCTTTTTCCCCCACAAACAAAATAACAGTTCTCTACTTTAGTATTAATATATACTTGCCCTGCATGAAACATTTTCTTATCAATAATAGATAGTTGTTTTAAAAGAACAGGATTATGTTGTATGTCATCAATAGTCTTATGAATCAACTCAAGATATGAGTCATAGTTTGTATCACAAATATAACCTGCATTATTATCTTTTGTAT
Organism: Protopterus annectens; assembly: GCF_019279795.1. Lineage (NCBI taxonomy): Eukaryota > Metazoa > Chordata > Ceratodontiformes > Protopteridae > Protopterus > Protopterus annectens. The sequence continues at coordinate 1,609,201,030 of NC_056732.1, read as the reverse complement.
AACATTTGTAAGGAACAGTCACATTACAATTACTCCAACCTACCTGAACAGTATCATTTTTGTAAAAACATACAATTTCCTTTTGTGTAACAGGTAGGTACAGTGCTATTTTGTCTTGTTATTTTACAGTTGTAGTGTCAAAAAGCAAATTTTCCCAGGTCTCATTGACCCCTAGGGGGACAGCAGTCATCAATAATCCCCCGTATGCTGTCGGTATAGCTGTGCAGATCCAGCAATTCGAAACATTAAAAGTTTCAGCATACACATATTTAATTGCTTGGTAAGTGTTAAAGTTCGGATGCCAGTCTATGAAGGATTCACATTTATTCAGTTCAGCTCGTGTGGCTGGAAAAAGGAAAGGCCACAATAAAAAGATTAATGTTATCAGTATGGCCAACAGAATGATCATGCAATACTTCTGAGGTTGTTCAGCATTTCTATTTGCTCCATATCTGGTCATTTTGTTCTTGTGTAACAGTAACAAGTTTTTTGTCCAGTTCAAAGTTTTTAACCAATTTACAGTGTGTCAGATGAATCCAGGATGCTCGCTCTGCAATCTTGACTGCAGTGGGCGTTGACAGTAGCACTTGATATGGCCCTTCCCACTTCGGTGTGGTCCAGTTTCTTTTCTTGATAACTTTCACCCAGACCAACGTGCCTAGGACTACTGCTGCTTCCGATGGTTTGGTTTGTTCTTTATCTGAAACAGAATTCAACTGCAGAAGTTGTTTATTACTTAGAAGACGTCTCATGTATTCTGCAAGTGAACTGTCAGCCTTCTGGTCTGCAGGCATGAGAGGTTTCCACTGAGGTATATAATATGCCCTCCGAAACAGTATTTCAAAAGGAGTTAACCCCTTTGCATTTGGAACAGTTCTCATGCTCAACAGTGCCAGAGGCAGGCAGTGCACCCAGTTCTTGTGTGTCTCACTAATCAACTTTCTAAGTTTGTTTTTCAAAACCCCATTATGCCTCTCTACTAATCCTGCAGATTGGGGGGTGGTATGCACAATGGTTCTTTAAGAAAATTCCGAAATATCGGCTCAGCTGTTGTATGGTTTGATTTACAAAGTGTGTGCCATTGTCACTGTAGATCTTTTCCAGTATGCTAAATCTAGGAATAATTTCTTTAATAAGGACTTTTGCAACAGTAGCTGCATCTAGATTTTTGGTTGGAAAAGCTTCCACCCATTTGGAAAACATATCTATAATGACAAGACAATATTTCTTATTTTCACATTTGTTTAGTTCTATGAAATCCATACAGATAGTATGGAACGGGTACGGTGGTGTTGGGAAACTCCCTTGCTTAGGCTTTAATGCCCCTTGTGCATGATGCCTGTTACAAACATGGCATGCTGCACAAAAATGTTTTGTGTAGTTTGTAAATCCATATGCAGTGAACACACGGTTCACTAACTGTACCATCCCCCCTGTTGAGACATGGCACTGCCCATGGTTCAACAAAGCTGCATATCTAAACAGGTTAGACGGTAAAATTGGTTTTCTTTCTTTGGAGATGTACAGCCCTTTCTCAAGAATTGCTCCTCATTTTATCCATTTCTGTTTTTCTACATTTGTAGTAAGTGTCTGCATTGTTTTTAACATTTCTAAATCTAAAATCTCCGAAGGCTGTAATTCCTCACTCAAAATAAATACTTCTGAAGCTGAAGCTGCCTGTTTTGCAGCTATATCAGCTCTCGCATTACCTTTTGAAATCCTCTCCTGTTGCTTGGTATGAGCTGTGCATTTACAAATAGCTACTCTCTGAGGTAACTGAATAGATTCTAACAAATCTAAAATAAATTGCGCATGATTAATCGGTTTACCAGTAGATGTTATCATTCCTCTATTTTTCCACTGCTGCGCAAAAACATGTACAGTAGAAAAAGCGTACTGGCTGTCAGTAAAAATGTTCACACATTTACCCTTTGCCAAGGTACATGCCCTTGTCAAAGCAATCAATTCTGCTGCTTGTGCAGATAAGTTGTGTGGTAAAGACTTTGCTTCTAAAATCTCAGTATCAGAAATAACTGCATACCCTACTAGATTCTGTCCTGTAGGACCCCTTCTACATGAGCCATCCACGTAATATGTCACCTCAGCATCTTCCAAGGGAACATCCATTAAATGTTTTCTAGGCAGTGTCTTTTGCTCAATTTCCTGCAGGCAGCTGTGTGGTATGCCATCCGCAGGGGTCGGGAGCAAGGTAGACGGGTTTAAAGTTGTACATCATTCAATTGTCATATGAGGTTGGCTCAGGAGTATAGTCATACAGGAAAGATGTCTAGCAGGAGAAAGATATGCTACTTTTTCTTGCAGTAAAATAATTGCGACTGCATGAGGCACTCTCAGTGTGAGAGGGTGGAACAACACTACTGAGGCCGAAGCCTGTACTGCCATTGCAGCTGCAACTACTGCTTGTACACAGTGGGGCAGGGATCATGCCACTGGGTCCAACTGTGATGAGTAATAAGCTATGGGGCGTTGTTTATCCCCATGCTGCTGTGTTAACACTGATGTCATGTAACCTTGTTTACAATCTACAGTTTGGAAAAAACGTTTATGATAGTTCAGTAATCCTAAAACTAATGAAGATGCTATTAGTTGTTTCAATTTGCAGAAAGCTGATTTTGCTTCTGGTGTCCATTGTAATAAATCTTGTGCTGCCATAGGCTTCTTGTATATCAAGTTGGTCAGTGGAGCAGACTCCAAGGCATAGTTTGGAATCCAACTCCGACAGAAATTAGCCGTGTCCAGGAAGGACATAATTTCCTTCTTGTTAGTCGGTTTGGGCGCTTGCAAAATTGCTATTTTTCTATCCTCGTCTAATGTTCTACCTTCTTTAGATATTACATATCCCAGGTATTTAACCTGCTTTCTCCAAAGCTGCAATTTGTTTTTGTTTACTTTATGTCATTGTGTGGCTAAAAATTGTAGTAATGCTATGGTATCTTCTTTACATTCTTGCTGGGTAGGGGCTGCCAGCAGGATGTCGTCTACATAAAGTGAAATTTGGCTGCCTCTTGGTGGGCTAAATCCTGCCAAGTTGCTTGCCATCTCTTGTGCAAATATTGTTGGGCTGTTACAATACCCCTGTGGTAGTCGCGTGTATGTATACCTTTTCCCCTGAAATGTGAATGCAAACCAATGTTGGCTGTCAGGGTGTATCGGTATCGAGAAAAACGCATTGCTAATATCTACCACAGAAAAATACTTCTGTTGAGGCTTCAAATCATTCAATAGGGTGTGTGGATCTGGCACCGTAGGTGCTCTAGGTATTACTGCATCATTTACAGCTTGTAAGTCTTGGACCATACGCCATTCCTCATTTGCTTTCCTAACAGAAAATAAGGGTGTATTACATGGCGAATCGGGAGATTCTATCAGTACTCCTTCCTTAAGTAAGGCTGCTATTATAGGTTTGATTCCTACTTCTGCATCCTTTAAGGGATACTGTCTCTTTTGAGGTCTGAATGCTGATTTTGGCATAATAGTAACTGGTCCTGCTGTACAGATTAATCCTACATCTGATTTCCCTGTTAACCAGAGAGTTTCTGGTATATTCTGTAAAGCTTTTTCTTCCTCTTCTAGTAAGAGTGCTAATCAGCTGTCCTCACTAGACTGCAAGTGTACAGCTGGGTGCGTCTGCATTATCCAGTTTAATTTCTGTTTTTGTATTCCCTGTTCTGACAATTCTGTTTGTTTTTCCCACTTTGTGACTTTCTCCAAGATCTGCCCATTTCACATTCTTGTCTTTTGTTAAACTAACATGTGGTAATCGATTAGATTTATAGAGTGCAAAGAATTCCTGGGGCAATGAAAAGCTGACTACACTGTTCCCTTCTGTGTCCCAGTACAGATTACGTAATACTAATCTGTTTGCATGGTTTTTAAACAGTTCTTGCTCATATTCCTTATCAGGTCCTGGTGTGCTACAATAATACAGAGTACAGTGCAACAAATGCTGTTTATCAGTGTCAAGGGAGGGGGATTTACTGATGGCTACATTCATCAGTTCTTCGGTTACTGCCCCTGGACCATTCGTAACTAAGTCCTGGCTGTACCAATAAAATGTTTCACCCTCCGGTCGCACCACAAAAGTATCCATTTGTCGCTGTGCTTCCATACCCTGCATAGTCGGTACTACTGCTATGCCAAATATCTGCATAAGATCTCTGCCCAAAAGGTTCACTGGGCATTTTGCAAAAACTACAATTTTGCTTTTCTGGGTCATCCCTGAAACAGGGTCAGTTATTGCTATGTTGTGGGAGAGTGGCTCCCGATACAGCTGTCCATTAGCTGCTTTCACTAATATGTAATCAAGTGATTCTGAATTTTCTGGTAGTTTGGAAGGATGTATCAGGGTCCGTGAAGCCCCTGAGTCACACAGGAATTTAACTTCCCTCCCCTCTACCAGAAGTGTAACTTCCGGTTTTGTGTCTGCTAAATAGAGCTCTAAGCTCAATAATGCCAAGTCTAAAATTTCACTTTTTTCACCATCGGTGATTTCTTGTACTTCCTCTATTTCTTCTATCACATTCTTTTCTTGGTTATTTCCTTCTAGTGATTTGATTCTTGACTATCATATAGTCAGTCCTCACCCTCCTTATCGTCCATGGCTGCCTTCTTGTTTTATTTGCAATCCCTTGCTAAATGTCCCTTTTTTCCGCATTTAAAACATTCACCCCTTTTCTTTCTTTCTTCAAACTCTTCTGATCGTTTATCAGATTGTTTGTTTCCCTGGGCATTTTTCTTGCCCTTTTTTCTGGACTGTACTACGTAAACTTCTGTTCCGTCTTCTACAGCAAATACTTGGGCTTTCTTTTTCTTTTTACTGTCAAAATGCCTTTCGGCATGCCTAGCATATTCAAGTAGTGACTGTAATCTACTTGTACAATGGTCTACCATGTGCTTTGTAATAAAGCTGCTTATAGGCAAAATATTGCCTTTCAAAAATGCGTTTTTTAATTGCTGCTCATATGGGGAATCATGTGTTTGATCTTCAGGTACCTGCATTCCACAATGGTTATTAAAACACTCTAATAATCTAGCATAATATCGGTCAACAATTTCACCTTCCTGTTGGATGCATTGATTAATGCAAGTCCAGTCTGCCCTAGGCTTCCATTTATCAGAGATTCGGTCTGTTAGACCTTTCACTCTGTTATCCAGTTCTGCGTTGCTATGTGGGAGTGGCTTATGCTCTGCGTCATGGGGATTCTAGTTGCCACTGATCATGTGCCAATCTGGACCTACGATCTGTTTGACTACTTTTTCTACTTCTTCTCCATTCAAATGATAACTTAACCTCATGCCCTGTAAGTCTAAGGATTTCCTAAAATTAACTTTCGGATGGGGAATTCCCTCTGTGGCTTTTCGGATGTCTTCCGGTGTCCACGGTCTATATACTAGAAGAGGTGTGTCCTGTCCTGCCTGTCCTGCCTGCGGATTTGGTACTTCTATGAGTGGACATATCTCTTCTTCACTCATAGCTCGTGAATTTTTATTTATTTCATATAACTCAATATCTCCTTTAAGTTACGTTCAAGACCTGGTCTCGATGGGATCTCTAACATATGATCCTGGCTTCGCGGTGACGGCCGGGTATAGCGGGAGGGGGACCAGCTTGCCCACTCGCTTCATATTCTGGTGCAGGAAGTGGAGGGGCTGATGCCATTACTAAATTATTGTCTTCTTTATCTAAAAACATAGCTTTTGAATTATTACTTTTTTGCTCCCTACGGTTTGCTTCCTCAATCCACCTGTGTGCCTGAGGAACTCCCAATTGGCGTTGCTTCTTTACCTGACCTTTTGCGTCAGCTTTAAGCTGTTTGACAAGTTTAATAAGCGAGGATTTTTCTAATTTCCCATCAAATTCATATGTATTAACCCATTTTGTATAGTATCTAATATTGTCAGCACGCTGTGATTGCATGTATTTTGCATCTTCGGTTAGCGGTGGGTTTCGGGAACTTTTTGTGCACTTATTACCCATATTGTTCTGATTGTTAAAAAATGTTACGTAACCCTTCTTATTCTCACGTGGTACAACGATTTTCTATTTCACAGTTTATCTAGAATAACTGTCTTACCTATTCTGTTTCCCTGATCTATGACAAGACTGCAATCTTTCTGCCCCTGACTTGTGCAATACAAATCTCCTGACAGATATTTTCAATCAAGTCCCTGATCTAAAAGAAAAAAAAGGTAAATTTCATCTTACCTGAGCCTCCGTGATTGATCCTCTCTGGCTCGTATACCGACTCGTCCTCCAGTCGCAGATCAGAAAAGTGGCTGGCCTCTTTTGAACGACAATTCAGTCGGAGGTCTTTCAAAGCAGAATAACTGATGTGGTCTCTTCCCCGTACGGTTTCATGCCACCTGGCCCATCTGACCTGAGGCGAAGAGAGAGAGTTCCGGTCCAAAGGACCAATCTGTTAAAAGAAAAATAACTTCAAAATGAACACATGACAGGTTCAGGTTAAGGCACTTTAATCTTGCAGCAAGGAGACAAAAACGTGCTAATACAGAGTTTGTCTAACTAGAATCAGGAAGTGAGACTGTCTTTATACATTTCTTACAAGGTATTGCCTACTAAGTTGACATAATAAATCACAAGTTCTTTCAATATTGTTTCTCAGCAGCTGTTTGTCCATGATTTTCTGCTGGCATATCAAGTTTACAAAAAAACTTCCTGAGAAAAACAAGGTGGCCTTGACTACCACTGGTCAGATACAACTTTTGCTATGCAATGTTACCATTCAAGGTACTATGGCTAATTCGAGCACAAAGCAAGTACAGATCACAGTTCATTTCTTCAAGCAGTCTTTTGTCTGATGTATCACTTCTTTTCCGCAGCTGTGCATGTTCTCATAACGTGAACAGGGCTGATTATAGAAAACAGTATTGTTCTATTCATACACTATTCATTCATTTTCCTGACTTAGCAGATAATCACCTGCTTCCCAGCACATTTCTAAAAGGCATAAACATGAATTTTGCTGTGCTAGCAAATACTAGGTCAGAGAGTATCTTGCAATTTCAGAAAGCATACTGCAGTTTGAAAAGCATCTTATAATCTCATACAAAATTAAGCTGTACATAAAATAGAATGAAATGTGTTAACCCTTTTAGCTTCTAGTAAGCACTAAACATATACATTAATACATATTTTTCTAACACCATTACAGCCTGAAACATGCATCTGGTGACACCAGCTGATGTGCTATGTCTTGCAGGGGCATGTTGGCCAGATGTCCTCCTACAAGCACAGCCCTGGGCACATGCCTGTGTGGGACATCACCAGTCAGTTGGCTTGGATTATGGTGTGCAGGCACACCTTCCATAGTCTCCACACATTCCTGTTCCATGCTACCACCCGCCAACTGTCCTTCCACTATGGCCACTGGTGATGGGGTATGTGTAGGCATGAGAACTGTGTGCAGGGATGAGGGGAATACAGGTGGAATGGCAACCAATGGCACAGATTCAGCCCCTGACTACCCTGCCTGTACCTCAGTCATACTTTCATCATCACTACTAGAGTCTGTGGGGACACTAACCTCAGGTGGACCGCAGGAGGGCAATGCACCTACATCAACACCTGTGATGGGCAGACAAGAACTGCACATTACAGGTTATACATCACAGTACAGACAGACACAGACAGACACACAGACAGACAGACACAGACAGGCACAGACAGACACAGAAGCACATGATATGGCACCCAATGGCATGCGACATGCATGTGATATGGCAGAAGGCATTCAGCTTAGACATTTATAGTGGTAGTTATCATACATCCCTGAGTTGCACACAACAGCATGCATGTGTTATAGCAGAAATCATGCACCTTACACAATTATAGTAGCAGTTAGCATACATCCCTGTGTTGCACCATTTGTGTTAGTAGGTTATGCCCCAAACCTGCAACACAATGCATGCACTATGCACCATTGCACCGCACTGCCATGTTTTGTGCAACATACTCCACATTTTAATGACCATCGCTGACCTGTGTACATCTGCCACTGATGCTTTGTGTTGGCCACTGCCCTTATGTGTGAGGAGGACATGAGCAGAAGGTATGTTGAGTGAATACTATTTTTGCCTGAGCCCTTGCTTGCATATCTCCCCCAAAGCAGTCAATGTTTGTTCCACATTATTCTGCTTACCCCTGAGCTGAGTCTACAGACAATGTGCATGTGGCTGTACACACTTTTGACATGGCGCCACAGACCAGCACAGGTTAACAGTACACCAGCCTGATGTGTGGCATATGACCTTACCAATCACATGTAGTATGACATGTCTTCTGCTGAAGTATTGAATGACATGCATACATGTTTAACACAATGGTGTCCTTTCAAATATACAGTGAGGTAATGGTGTCCCAATGCAGGGACATGTTATACTAACATGGACCTTCAGCTGACGCAATGTTGTCAGTCCGCCCTACAGATATACAGTGACATACTACACATTGAGATGATGTGCATAGCCATTGCAGGGCATCATGTGGCTTCACTATTGCTATACAGTGTGAATTACAGACACAATTTGTAGCCATGACTGTGTTCAAATACAATACATATCTAATGTGGAATGTGACCCACATCACTGAGGTATATACACACTACACCCTAATGTGGAATGTGTTACACAGGTCACTGAAGGGTATATAGATGACACCTCTGCACATCTGCAACCATATTGCTGATGCCTGGCAACTATGCCCAGACATGGTTAACTTAGCAGTACTCCATGGCCCACATGCCATCTGTATACCTCACACACATGAGGAGCAACCATGACAGTGATGTCTGACACCAGCAAGGTGAATGTACTGTATCTATGGCCTGATGTGGTTGTATGTGTATGTTGTGCAACACATGTATGTATTTGGATACTGTATGGTGAAAGCTTTCATGTCGTGACACACTCAAGATGTTCAAGACATGTTTTGTGGTGGTTTGATTTCATGCCTACACAAGCTGTGCACAGGCCTGTATGATGTTTAGTGTGCCACATCTGCAATATCACCATTACACAAAGACCATAGTTGTATTTGTGTCGAGCCAATGTACAATAGGGTATACACACACGTACATCCCTTCTACTGTGTGTGTTGCTTCATGTCTCTGGCCATCCTCCATGGCCATGTGTAAACTTGTTTTGTCCAATGGTTGTGATGGGCATCTATTTCATATGTCAGTGTTGTCCCATATGACATACACCTGTAGATGTCATATGCTCCACTGAGGACAGGGTTATGCAGACAAAGGGTGGTAGGTTTGGGATGTGAGATATGTTTTGCAGGATAGTTAATCAGTGTTGCAGTCAGCCCACAAAATGTCATGGACATGTCAGATAGCACATGACATTGTGTGACATTCATAGCAAGGGTATAATCCACAAGGGTGAATCCTGTGGGCTGGTCATACTCCAGCTCCTAAACATTTATAGTGTGTGCACACATATGCTCTCTGTATAGTACTGTTTGTATTCCCCACATGTGTAATGCTGATCTGTAGTGCATGTCCTTACAGTGAACCACACCTCCACCATTGTATATACAGATGCAATTAATATGATCTGTGCATTATCAAGCCTGCTAAATAATAACAATCTCACCTGCAACAGGCTGCTGTCACTGCAAAATGCCAGAGTTACCTAAATAGGAGTGTCACAGCAGTAAGATCATTATCCATACCTGTGTGATAACTACAGGGTGCAATGTGCATGTTAGCACATAAGCCAGCACAATAGACTATACTATGGAGTATGCACATCTGTGCATACATAGAGTAGCAAGCTATAGTATGCGGCATGTGTGCATACATGCCTTGCATATGATGTTATGTTAAATATTGTACATTATACAACGAACCCCCCCCCATTAATATTCAAAAACGTGCACGCTGATTGGTCAGCATGCACATTGTAAATCAGTTATAGCAATGGAAAAAAGGTCCAGTCACCCGGACTTTTTCCATTACTATAACTCTTTTTTTAAGCAACGGAGAAAGCAAGATCTCCATTGCTTCATGCTGTCTCGCTATGTTAAACGAGTTTAACATAGCGAGACAGCTTTAAAAAAGCAACGGAGATTCTCCGTTGCTTTTTTTAAAGCTGTCTCACTATGTCAAACTCCTTTAACATAGCGAGACAGTTTGTAAAAAGCAACGAAGATCTTGCTTTCTCTGTTGCTTTTTTCAAAACTGTCTCACTATGTTAAATGGCTTTAACATAGTGAGACAGCTTTAAAAAAGCAACGGAGATTCTCTGTCGTTTTTTAAAGCTGTCTCACTATGTTAAATCCATTTAACATAGCAAAACACTTTGTAAAAAAGCAATGGAGATCTTGCTTTCTCCGTTGCTTTTGCCCACAGTTCTGATTACTGCATAGGCACACGCATGCACAGTACATCAGAACTGCCACAGAATACCAGACAGCTGTGGAAGGGCAGCAAGGAGGCATTATACAATGCCATTATTTAAGAAAAGTAATTATTTTTTTTTAAATAATGTCATTGTATAATAGCAATAACCCACTTCTGGGTGTGGGTAATGCTGGATTTACCCACGGTTGGCTTTGTTTGGCCACTCAGGCTTCACCCTCGTGACCAAACCACACCAACCGTGGGTAAATCCAGCATTACCCACACCCAGGCGTGGGTTATTGCTATAGTAATACATGTAACTATATTAAATATAGTTGTGTTATATGTGCAGTAATGACTTACCAGGCAACTCCTGGCTCAGTGGTTGTGAGAAACCCACCTCCACAATACCAGCTAAAGCTTGTGAATGGAGTTCTGCAGGTGTCCCAAGTTGGCCAGTAGCTCCTCAGTACATGTGAGTTGAGGCTGGGTGAGTGGCCTCCCCCCCACCTGTTGCAGCTTGTTCCCTGGCAATCACATTTGCATGCTGTTTCACCCATCTAATGAGGTCAGTGCATTATCGGTGCACCTACTGATAGGTGTGATTGTGGCCACCAACATCATTTACCCTCCTGCGAAGTTCCTCCCACTGTGCATCCTGGTGCTGTGTACCCTGCGGCACATGGCTGAAGTGTGTTTCATGGTTGTCAAGGAGGTATGGAATGAGAACCTTATCTTCCATGCAGGTGTATGGTGGCAGCCTGGCATGCGGCATACCTGGAAGACATAATGATGGAGACAGGTTACAGTAACTCACAGAAGTACAGAATTAGAGCTGCACATACATATGTATCACATTTATTATGATTACAAATATATGTCTTTGCAAATCTGCATGACACTAACACCACTGACATGTTTAACTCACACACATTTGACACTAGTGATTTGATGTCATCACCAAATATGTGTGTCAAGTGATGACATTGCTCATACTTCATGTGGATGTTGTCTTGATGTGGGCATATCTGTTTGTCTGTACTGGTGTCTTTACCTATCAGCACATGCCTGGATGTGTTCACATTAATGCAAGAGACCTTAATGCTGTGTATATGTCACATATATAGTCATATACAGCCTTAAGGGACATGACCTGTGTCCCTGCAGACTTGCTCACGGAAAGTTTTACATGTGTTTTGCCATATACATCTACATGGCACTGTATAGCAGTATAGCATCCTGCCATGTATTACCTGTGTTGCACATGTGAAACACATGGGACAATGGCTAGCTTGATGGTATTTGCAGGGTTAGATATCAACTATAGCATGTATGGTCATAGTGAACTAGTAGGTTATATGCCCTGGGCCATTTATGAGCCTAGGCTGAAAGGTTACCTAGCTGTAGCCAACAGACAGGTAACTTTCAGTGGCCAGTTCAAGCAGTGCCACAGAACTGATCCACAGGGTTACTGATATATTTGCCATGCAGTCATCACACCATGTCTCAAAGAGGGGCAATGTGCAGCTTTGCTGGACAGGGATGCATAGTATTGCAGGAGTATGTAAAGTAATGTACTAGAAAGGTGGATGTCCAGAAAGTATGTGTTTATTTGAAACTAGGATGTGTAAGTCTAGCATTTCCAACATCTCTGGGTTGGACATGGCTTTATTCATGGTAGGCATCATGCTACATAGTGGAGCTAGGGTTTGGGGAGGCCGGTGTAGGCCATCTGAACATGGCCAATAACCCTTAAAGGAAATATGTGATCTATTATGGGTCACTTGAGTGTTGAGTATGGCTGAACAATGATCTCTATATTCATGGATGGCACCCTGTCATGATTAAGGGTGCCACTTATGACTACCTGACTGGTTTGGTGAAGTGACTATCAAAGGAAAGACTACTGTTCAGCTGCATCCCACACACCCACACTTTCCATTATGTTGACTGCTGCCTAGGTGGTAGTTCATGGGTACAGGGTTTTTAACATAAGGGATGACAATGCAATACTTAGCTGTGAGACTGTGGCCATACGTCACACACCACACATCTGACCCACAAAGGCTCTTCTGTATGTTGCCCGCAGCACTCATTGAGTCAACTATTGCTCATAGTTCATAGTCATTTGCAAACTTCAATAGGCAGATGCCTTCTGTGTTAGTCTGTGTGGTATAGATAACAAAGAAGGGGAGTACCAGGAATGAACCATGTATTACTGTAGCTGGCACTGGTTTGCTGTGCATGTATTAGACAGACACCTTCTGTAGTGTTGGTTCTGCCAACAGTCCAGTTGCCAACCAATCCTGTGACATAGGAATATACACCTAGTTTACTGAGTGTGGCTGGAACACAGTATGGGTGATGGTGTCCTAAGACCTGGCAAGGTCATGATATGCTGTGCGAATAAACCTTAATGTCATCTACATCTGTACTAACTACATCAAATAAGTTGATCAAGGTTCATGGCCTTACAGACCAGACTCAGCAGGGTACTAGTGCACTATTTCCCATTATCAGTGGTGTCTCCCCCTTTGTGAGGTGTGATAACTGTTGCTGTGCACCATTCAGTGTGTACACAGCCTGACATGAAGCTATGATTGAACATGATGTGTATTTGGAGAGCAAATTGTTCTGACATTTGTGTAAAATACACCCTGGGATGTTGACAGGTCCCATGCAAGCTGTATGTATGGCTTTAGAGAGTGCAGCTTGTACCTGCATAGTTATTACAGGGGCTCTGTAGTGTACATGGATATATAAATATGTATACCTGTTGGGGGGGAGGTGAGAGTGGGTTTAAGTTATCCAAGACCCTCTCTGGATGAACAAGTGCTATTTATGTAGGTGCAGTACTTCTCATGCCATAGTGCTGTGAAGCACAGCAGGTCTTGTTGTTGCCATTACGATTACTGACACAGCTATAGAATGCTCTGTGGTTGTTCTAATAATATGTGGCTGATTTGTTTCACAGTAGCTTTGCGTGGTTTTATATGGTGTATCTGCATCTTACTGAGGCTGACCAGGGATCACCTCTACTGATGTGTGTTCACTCTTGCAACAGTTTCTACCTTTTGTGGTACAGTTTAAGGCAGGGTACCACCAGTTTGCCTTCCTGTTTGTGTTTGGTTGAATCCTGGTTCTGTTTCAATAGCACAATCACTGCACTTATGTGAGTGTTTAAAGTGCATTTGTGTAGACTTCAGCATTTGCACATGCATTGTCCATCTGCATGGGTGCCATGACAGTCACCACTTTGCTCTTAAGAAGCATAACATTGGCTTTGGAGACTATGTGTACCATACTGTTAGCCCTGTTTGTGTGATTATGATGATCCAGGTCATTGGGGTTAATGAAATCCAACATGCATTGAGAACAGGTGTTGGTACATGAGGGGTCTTCCCAGTTCATAATGGGATAGTTGAGAGTAGCCATTATTATGGTTTTCTGTCTCAAACCTAATATTCCCCATTACAGCACAATATGACAGTTGGGAATTCTGAAGTATGGTGGGTGATCTGTCGCAAGGTGCAATTTGGATTCCACTTTGGCACAAAGGAAGTTGCTCAGCATAATGCATCTGAAGTTATGCAAGTGTAACTAGCGTGAGGGTGTACATATCCTTCTGGAATATGGACACACCTGTGGCCTGTGTGTTCCAATAAAGGATAACGGCCAAGAGGTGAGGTATGTGTTGTAACATGGTCATGCAGGGGTGCTCACTGGAGCATTGAACCATATCTCACTCACTGCACAGATATGTTCTCCATGTTAAAGATTGACGTAAGTGAGTCCATATTGAGTTTCTGAAATGTATCACTGAGTAGCAAGACCCGTAGTTTATTGCTTAGCTGTCCCTGTTACAGCAGTGGGCTTTCACTTGAACTTTGCATGATGAAGGCACTATAGGGGAAGCATGAGCCCTAGCCAGTATCTAGATTCCCAGGGGTGACAGATGCAGGCCCTGTCTGGCAAAGCATCATGGTTTGTCAATCATGTTATCCCAGGCAGAGAGATACTGGATACCCTTTGAATTACACCAGTACATTAGACAATTGTGGAATACAATCCTTTTGTCCCTGTACTGCAGTATCATTCTGGCCAATGGCAGAATGCTACCCAGGCCTTGGGACATACCTGTATGGGCTACAAGACCTGACAGTTCCTACATGTGTGTTTCCATGCAGTCCAGGCTACTGCATCACAGGTCCTGCACAACAACATGGAATATGCCAGAGCCATGTGTATAGTTCAAAAGGTGGTCTGAGTGTATGGGTACGTGGTTAATCATGGCAGACAGGCAGCTGACAGTATGTTTGCCCATGTATAGCTTGGTGTGCAACATAGTGCTAGAGTTTGCATTCATAAATGAGTACTGTTGGGCATGTTTCTGGCCACGTGTTCTGAGGAGTGGCACAATTTGGCAAACTATGTCATACAGTTTGTGTATTTTGTTGTCTGTCTATTCCAGCTTGGGAGGTCTCTTGCTTGGCCAGATACTTAGAAGCCTCTGTGAATGTGTGTGATTTCTGGTGGTATGTCTGGGTGTCCTTACTGAGTTCTGGTAAAGGTATGTGTTGGATGTGGTGATGAGATGCATGTGTTAACCTACACCTCATGACTGCCCAGTCCAGTCATGGTTGTAGACTGGACTGCCTTCCAGCTTATCTCTTTAGCTGCATCCCAGACAATGTGTGGGGTGTGGTGTTAGGTGGGTTTGGCAGTGTACATGGCATAGAGATTACATTCCCCCAGGATGGTCACATACACAAAGCTGACATTAGTAAACAGCAGTAGCTGACTAGTGGACATGCCTGTATGAGCATTCAGTACTACAAGTACCAAGTACTGTATTTAGTTTACTTATTGCTTATGAAGATGTTTTAGACAGTGATGCTCACAAGTAAATATTTGTGTTATGGATGTGACAATACTGGCTATTACAGAAGCATAGTAGCTAACTTTAGTAGCAATCATCATCTGAGGAGCACATCACATCCTGATAGTGGATTACAGATGATGCAAGTGTCAACAGGTCTGTATCCTTTTCTGGGTATATACTCACATATCCACCAGAACCTTAGCTCTGTTGGGCATAGACACCCACTCCCCAAACAGAGTTAAGTATCAATAGACTCTGCTGCCACTATCAACATGATCAGGATATAATCATATAGTGTAAGCCATTACCTATGAAGCAGCTATTACATATGGGCAGCAGTCTCCTACATCTTACACTCCTACTGCAAATGTTACACTGGAGTTAAAGATGATATGCAACTTGTTTCACTACCAGTACTGTGCACAACCTTACATACAGTATTTGCAAGTGGCTGTTAGGTTGGCAATGAGAGGTTAGGCTACACAAACCTGAAAGTTCAACCAGTGTGTCTCTGCTCTCAGTATCCACTCTATGTAGATGTGCACATAGCCATTTGGCCCAGCCCTGTAACAAGGGTCACTACACATTTGCATAACATGTACACATGCACAGCTGTTATTGCTTGCAAACGATAGTAGAGAGGTGGATATTACATGTCTTATGTGCATGGATAGTTACCTAGCTCTTCCAATTTTCTTTGCTATCATGCTGCTAATCTGTCAGATGACTACAATTCATATGTATCCTGTTATTGAGTATTGTAATTGCCAATAGACATAACTAATGTTTGCATAACATAACAGAAATGCTATGTAAAATGGAATACAGATCTGCCTAGAATACTGCACATTATACAGTTATTGGCACAATATCCCACAATGCAAATCATATTTGCAAAGTAAGCCCACCTTTGACATGTTCATCTCTCTAATACACCCATACATATGTCTACTGTTACAATATATCAACATATACTATCCCCTGTTATAGCACATACTTGTTGGACCACCCTGACACTGACAGTGGCTGGAAAAGAACTGATGAATTGCAAGCCCATATATATCATCCCTTGTGGTGTATGAGGAGTTTGCCTTGTGACCTACAGCAGTACACACATAGAATACTACAAGCATTACTACTGCTCAGCAATACATCACTACAAGATAGCTATTTCCACTATATGCATTGATTACACTAATTATTACAGAACAGGTACTACATACACAGACATACTAAATGTTGTACATACCTTCTTGGTAATTGGAGGTGTTATTGAGTGGCATTTAAATCTTTTTTGGTCTGCGTTTCAATCTTCTGTTGGGTATTTTGTACTGTTCTGCAGGTATATACAGATGGTTTGAATGTGCGACAAGGCATCCTTTTATAGTTAGAGATCAGTAACCAATTGGTGTTCCAAAGTAGTTAATTACAAGCACATCAGCTGTGCTAATATCATGGCAACAGTGGAGTATAACTGAGTACTCCACTTGGGCTTTGTCCCTTTGCCTTACTTGTGAGGAAGACAGCCTGGAAGTGTTGTCTGAAATCTATTGCAACAGCTGTATGGAGACAAACACAAATGTATTGTGTGTAATGCCTAGAAGATTTGGTCTAAATGTGAGTACTGCTGTTATATTTCTGAACATTGCTACTTGTGCAGGGTTTGTCTGTACCTAATACTTCTGCATATGTTTCAGTCTGGCCAGGACGTTTGACCAGCTCAAGACTGTATGGCTATGCATATAATGATAGGGGGTTTACAGTGTGCTCACCAGGCATCTTTAGTTTGGTGTAAATGTGTATCATACTGTGCTGATAATCAGTAATTGGTAACACTTCCTGGTGTAATTACTTTTCAACCCTCTGAAACAGGATTAGTTCAAACAAACCCTGTAACATCAGCAGCTGTTCCATTGTATAACAGCAACTATTTCACATAGGGCCATGTTAGTGTGGCTCTGTCCAGGTTTGTCAAGGTTTCAGCAGATGTACAGTGGAAGAATAATTGGTTATGGTATGACAATATGTATTGTTGTAATTAGTTTGGGTGTGGGGGAGATGTTGGTGGGTGTACATAGCAGATGCAGGTGTGTAGGAACTGCTTTTATACATATTCTATATGTGTGTGGGTTCTTTCCCTGTGTGAACACCTATCCCTTAGTGGACTAATATATGGTAATTGCAGGCTGATAAATTAAGGCACTGTTAAATGCTTCCTGTATAGCATGCAAGTAATGTTAGTACTTGAATCCTTTTGGCAATACATCTGAATGCAATAAAGTTTTCCTAAATGAAATATGTCTGTGTATTTCTGTCATTTATATTTGCAGTCATTGTAGTTGTGTTGGTGACTAACCCTATTTGGCTCATGTTCATAGAACATATTTATAATAGTGTATCGGCATATACTCTTCATATGTTATGTTCTTATTGTTTGGGGGTGGCAGAATGTGTGATTGCTATGGTCCATGTTATACTCAGATATGAACAATTCAGATGCTGTGTATATATATATATATATGTATATAGATATATAATATATATTATTGCATACGTTTATATGTACCTCCATAGATGTGCAGATGTTTTTAACCTATCTATATATCTACATATATGTATATCTCTATATATCAACATGTATCTATCTCTCTCTCTATATATATATATATATATATATATATATATATATATATATATATATATATCATATATATATATATCTATATAGCATACACCTTTCATTGGGTACATGGCGGTTTGTCCTATTACCACACAATCCTCCCTTTTGTGTTTTAATCTGTCATAATACACATCTGGCATAAGTGAATCTCCGGTAGCTTAGTGGTAGGTCACTCTGAGGATGGTGTACATGATTGTGGGTTCTTATCCTGGAAGTGGTTATTGTTTTACCTCTCAGAGCAGGCACTGGTAGGGAAAGTGTGACTAACACACATTTAAGCAGTTGTAAGTAAGTTTCCCCATGGTCTGATTAACGGTAAGCAAAGGTTACACCTGCGAAGCGCTTATCCGTTTAACCATGTTTAAACGCCACTTACCATCATGCAAACATGTGCAAAACCGCTTAAAAGTGCCTTAATCAACCTGCATCCAACAGCCCTTATTCTGACCCTTAAAATAACAGCCCTTGCAGGTCTTGCACCCGGCACCATGAACACCACAGTCACTGACTTTACCACTAAGGCATATGAGATGTATACAAATGTTATGGTGCTTAGATTAGAATATACATTTTACTACGGGCATTCCTCACTACTGAAAAAAATGTGACAGTCAGTTGGAGTACATATGTATGACACATGTTAATCTTCATATGTTTGTGGAATTAAGTGTTGCAATGTGACCTGACAGGGTGTATTAGGGATGAGAATGGTTCTTGCTTTGTGTCCTTTTTTTATTGTCCCCATACTCCATGTATACCCCTCCAGTTCACTTATTGAACATCCAACCCAGGCTCTCCTTCATGCATAATTTCATTACCCATCATTCCTCCCCCACCCCAAACTCCACATACACAACAACTATCCCTTCTATGGTGAATTAAGTTAATATTAATAGTTATAATACCAGAGCTGCATGTGTTTTGTGTACACTTCAATTCCTTTGGATTGCTTCTGTGTCACAAAGTGTGTTAACAGATGTTTATATATATGGCTATAGATGTAACTGTGTATGTATATGTATGTATATATATATATATATATATATATATATATATATATATATATATATATCTGTGCAGACATCACTGACATGCATATATATATATATATATATATATATATATATATATATATATATATATATATATATATATATATTTAGTATTAATTTTTAACAGTTATACATATGTAGACTTGTATATGTTGATTCACAAACTACAGTACATTACAATGTGCTGTACTTATGTACACAAAGTGACTGCCCCATTTGTGGTCAGTACTGTGGAATGCCTATAGTAAAAGATGTAGTCTAAAAACCATAAAACATGTATACAGCTCAGATGGCTTAGTGGCAAGTCTCATGACTATGGTGTGCATGTCCACCTGTGATGCTTAAAAAATGTTTTTTTACTCCAGAATAAGGCTCATTTAAGCAGTTGTAAGTATGTTTAAAAGTGTTTGCGTGACATTAAAGCAGCAGTTAAACACAGTTAAATGAAATTTAAAAACATATAACCTGTGAGCGCAAACGCGGCCACATCTGCTAACTACTCAGGATGTATATATTTCAGTGAAGTAACATCTCACTATGTGCTTACATAACATTACAATCTCTGTTGACTTTACTCTCCAGCACAAATGGGTTTATATGGGTGTTTCAAATATTTATTATACTGAAGATTAGTACCTAAATATGCAAGCTGTGGTCAAGGTATGCTTTTTAACATGAAAAACATCTCTGACTTTATTGGGATTTGAACCACGAATGTACATATATTATGTGAATTCTGTAACCATTACACTATTGACATTAACATTGCTTCTGCCTATTTCCTATTTAGATGATTTCTAAGTGTAAGCTAGGCTAAGCAAAGGGCGGAGGCACCCAAACCCACTGAGGTTCACTTACTCTTGAAATAAAAACATAAAAAATGAACTGAGAAACTATAAATTAAATTCCTAACTACATTAGGCATAGCCCCTCACTGACACACTTCAAGAGAAATCTTGATGTGTGAATGGGTAACAGAATATACACCCCTGGGATCATGTGTCCCAGAGCCATACAGCCAGGGAGAGGGGCTGCCCCTCCAGTTTTATAGCTGCAAGACCTGTTGGGGAACTTGAATGGTGTTGAATTTTCACATTAACATGCCCTTTTTAGATCACTAAGTGCCCCATCACCCTCCGCCACCCCAGTCTTCAACAGCTTCCGGCAACTCTGCCTGGAATCACTTCATTGGCTATGCTTGACAGAGGCTCAGTTACTTTATCAATGATGCAGAGAAAGCCAATACACTGTAGTTATGCTTCTAAATGCCCTTGGGCAGATAGCCTACTACCTATCTGTGAACCTCTAAAGTGCAGGCCATCATTGAAATAATATGTGAATAAACAAAGCTTTCAGATCACAATATACAGTGAGAAATCACCATCTAGTCAGAAAACAGTTAAGTACAGCAAGAAAATACAGAACACTGATACTTAATCACTCCAAAAGCCTATCTTGGAAGCTAGAAGACTTGTATCAGTTTAAGGCTTTCTATTGCTTACAAGTAGGTTACCTACAGGAAAGATGAGAAACAAGCACAGATGGGAAACATGCATGCAACAATACCATACCAGCTTGCATGTGTCAGCCTTAGGCTTTTGAATACTGGCCAAGGCTCTTGGAGCCCCCATGGTGCCTTTTTAGGCAAGGCTCAAAGGGGAATCCCACCTTCGTAAACAGCACAATAGCAAAATCGATGAGGGTTATGCTACTCAACGCCAGGAGCTGTAATCACAAAATGCATGCACTCACAGCACTCCTCCGTATGGACAAAATCAACATCTGTGCAGTAACTGAAACCTGTTTAAGACTCCTGAGAGTACACCAGCACTACCAGACTACAACCCATACAGCACATTTCAGCCACAAAACATGGACTGACACAGACATGGAGGGGGTGTATCCATATTCACTTAGGTATACCTACACCTCCAGGTTAGTGGGTCAGCATGATACCTCTGAGATCATCCATGTGCAGCTAACATCAGCCACAACTGCAATGCAAACCGTGGCCTGCTACAGATCACCCTCCATGACCCAGGACCACCACTCCACCTACCTGGAGACAGTGGAAACATGACAGTCCTACTAAACACCCTGGTATTAGTTGATTTCAACTACCCTACCATTAACTGGGAAACTTACTCAAGTACTTACTTCCAGGCCCAGCACTTCCTGGACTTTATCACCTCAAATGCCCTGTATCAGATAGTAAACTCCCTAACCAGAGGTGGAAACATACTAGAAGTGGTAATCACCAACATGTGTGACAGGTGCACCACAGCAGAGGTAAACCGGTCACTGGTTAGATCTGACCATGAACTCACTGATGATTTCCACACCCAACCATCTCCCCCACCCAAGGAAACCACAGTGAAAACCTTTCCTACAGCTAACTTCACACTACTAAAGACAGAGGTGGGAGGTTTCACAGCCCTCACGCTAAGGGAAAACACTGCTCAAAATACAGAAAGATTTACAAATGCACTCTATAAGCACCTACAAGGATGTATGGATCGTGCCATCACTGGTAAATCAAGACTTGCTCCTCCAAGACAAGGACACCAGTCTAGTGGACCCCTGCAATAAACAGGCTATACAACAGAAGTAGGACAGTAGTCCAGAAAAACAGCAAATCCCAAGAAGGACAGACATCCGTGACCAGTATTAGCAAGAAACTTAGGTCCCTCACGAAATCATACAAGGCTAACTTCAACAGGAAAATAGGCAAGGATTCGAAAGATAACCACAAAGCCTTGTTTGGCTATGTCAAGGATCTAAGTGGTAACACACAGATTTGCACTGTGCCGGTGCAATATAGCACAAAATATACTGAACCTACTGATATCACCAACATCCTTGCAGATACATTCAGTGCAAACTACACCCCCTAAAGATCCCACTACAATACCCGTAAAGTACAGTATCCAAGACATCAGAGACACACAGGTGGAAATAGCCCTATCAAATGGCAAAACACAGCATCAATGGAGGCAGATGGTGTCCCAGACTGCATCTTGCAAATACTACAAGATGAACTAACCCCCCACCTAATTAAGCTTTTCAACTTCAGCCTTTACACAGGCTACATGCCCATACAATGGTGCATAGCAATGGTTATTCAACTCCAAGGTGGAAACACAACTGACCATGGTAACTACCACCCCATAAGCCTGACTAGCCTAGTCTGGAAAGCTATGGAGCGCATCCTCATGGCACTCATTAACAAAGACATCGGTAACCTCCAAACACTTGACCCAACCCAGGTCAGCTTGGTTGAGTGCAGATCTTGCCTACTGAACCTGTTTGACATCTTACAGACAGTCACCAAGGCGATAGATGAGGGGAGAGGTGGTTCACACAATACTACCTGGACCTCGTCAAGACTTTTGACACCATTCCCCACTCAGGTATTATTGATAAACTCACCAGCCTGTACATAAACCCATACATCACAGGATGGGTTGCCAACAGGCTTACACACAGAACCCACATGGTAAGACTAGCAGCCTCCAGGTCCAACTCTTAACCAGTCACAACTGGTGTCCCACAGGACTCAGTCCTGGGACCCCTACTGTTTGGCATATACTTCTCAGAGTTACAGGCAAACACAGGTGGACTATGGCAGACCATGTTTGGCAATAACTGCAAACTGGGAGCCATAATTGACAGTCCAGCTGACACAGACATCCTTCAAATGGCCTCACAGAGACCGACACAGGGTGTCAAAGTCATGGCCTCAAGCTAAGTGCCACAAACTGCATGGTCATTCCATTTGGGAAAAACTAAACACCCACATATTAACACATAAGTGGCAGTCACCTTTATACAGATGAGGTAATAGGGGATCTGAGGACTAAGGTAGATAGTGATCTCTCCTTTGACAATCATATCTCCAAAGTAGTTAGGACATCCTTCTATGTAGGCCATCTGATTACTAAAGGGTTCACATCTAGACATACTGAGGTTATAGTGCCCCTTTACTCGTCACTCATCAGTCCCATCATAGAGTATGATAACTCATTTGGGATGTACCTCAGAAGACACTTCCAACAGCTGGAAGGTCCACAAATGTACCTCACCAAGAGGATTACTGGCCTCAAGCATATGTCCTATGCAGCCAGACTGAATAAACTCCTGCTTTACTCAGTGGCATCTCGTTTACTCAGTGATGATCTCTGCTGGCCTACAAAGCCATGTCCAACTCAGGCTTAATGGATATGCTCCACCTATGGGAATCCATGTCACAGTGAGCCACACGCTGTAGTGAGCTAAACCTTGCCACAACAATAACTAGAATATGCTGGAGGGACAGATTCCTGTCACAGAAATTCCCCATGCTTTGGAACAACATCACTAATTACATTATACAGAGCCCCTCACTAACACTCTTCAAGAGAAACCTTGAAGAGTGGATGAGGAACAGTAGATGCACCCCAGGGATCCTGCCATTGGCTCTGCTCCACAGAGGAACAGTTAATTAATCAATGGGGTGGCAAAAGCTGACACATTTTGGCTAGGCTTATGAATGCCCTCGGGCAGTTAGCCAAGTACCTACCTATAAACCTGTGAACCTATACATACAGTATCAGCACATGCTGATAGCTTAATTTACTGTTTAGGTGTTGACTTACCTTGTGCCAATAGCAGTTCTGTGTGCAAAAGTTGAGGGCTGCCTATGTTGGATGCACACAGTAGACTGTCTATACATGACAATTTACAGGTAGTCTTGTGTGTGAGCCATCCATTTTTACTGTGTGTGCAGGTAGAGAAAGGTGTCAGTCCGTGTGTGTGCTATATGTTCCTTCCTTGACAAGGCATGGGCATACTGGGCATGCCTCCATCTGCCTACTGGGGCAGGCTCTGGGTGTTTGTGGTCTGAGTACCTCTGTGTCTGTGGGGCCCTTGGCAATGGTGGTGGGCTGTGAGGGCCTTCACCATTCTGTCTCTGCTGCAGCTGTTTCCGCAGGATCATATTGTGTAGCATGGTGCTTACTATGAAGATGTGGGCACACATGCCTGGAGAGTAGTGCAAGGCTCCACCAGATATGTCCAAGCAACGGAACCATGATTTAAGCACCCCAAACATATGCTCTATGATGATTCTGGTTTGTGCGTGTGCCTCATTATGGTGTTCTTGCATGGGTGTGTTTGCATTTCTGATGGGAGTCATCATCCACAGTTCCAGTGCATAGCCAGCATCCCCTACCAGGTGGCCATATGGGATGTCCCCCCTGGCAAATACCTGATACAGCTGTGAGGCATGCCAGATGTGGGAGTCGTGATAGCTTCCAGGGCTGCCAGCACACACATCCATGATAATGCCCTGGTCATTGGACACAACCTGGCAGTTGATGGAGGAGTATCTCTTGTGGTTTATGTAGCGCCTAGCACCTACCCTGCTCACCGGGTGGTGACTTGATGTATATGTCCGTGCAGTCTATTGCACCCAGTACCTCCAGGTATTCTGCCACATGGTGGAAGAGAAGCATATTGCTGGCCAACTCCTCCTGCGTTCAGGGGAAGTATATGTGCTCATTGGCATGTGATAACATGGCATCCAGGAGCTGGTGAAGTACCCTGGATGCTGATGCCTGTGAGATCCCCATGGTATCCCCAGTTGGTCTTTGAAAGGTACCTGTGGCTAGTATTCTCAGGCTTACACATACCTTTGTATCCACTGGGATGGGTTCCCCTCTGTTGGTTCTGGCTCTGAAGCATGGCCAGCACTGCTCCACAAGTTGCTGTAGGGTGTCCCTGTCCACCCTGTAACACTCTACTATCTCCAGATCATGTAGCCCCTGGTAGGTTACCCTAGGTCTGAACACTCTTCTCCTCCTCTGGTGCCTGAGGTGGTTGTCAGCATCATCCTCCACACCACCTTCAGTCTCCAACACATGCTGGTGGATCAAAGCTATGGCAGCCCCTAACATGTACATATTAAAAGTTCCTCGTATGTATACACCAATGGTGCAGAGTGTATGGGAATACACAAGTGTGTGTGTGAGGTGCTCTCACACTTTATACTATTGTGCTATAGATGCTGCTGATGTCATTGGCTGTGTATGAGCAATTCCATCTGCAGGGTATCTTAATTATGGGTTTTACAGTGAGTACTGCAAGTGTGGGGCCTGTAGTGTGGAGTTATGCTTGCCTGCCTTGATAAATCTGTTGCCTTTTAATTCACTTTAAACCTGGATCCCCACCCATTGTCAGGCATGCATCCACCTGCCAACTTTCTTGTTTTCTACTTTCCGTACCCAGTCATGTGTTGCAAAATGTGTTTTCTAGCTGATATAATGCAATTCAGCTTTGTTCTGCTGTGACACTTTACTGTTTTCTTTGCAGTACAGCCCCTCCCCTTTCCTGCTCTGCAGGTAGCTGCTTGCAGCCTTGTTAGCTGTTGTCAATGGCCCACTGTATTTCAGTTTCCCTGCTGCAGCATTTCCTTATTTTTTCCTATAGTCTTCCTGTTTCAGCTCCAGTGCACACCGCGTAAACCTGTTTACCGAGTTTAAGTGCGTTTTAATCTCCGTTCACATGCATACTCGGTTACCTTGGGTGCTCTCAGCTAAGCAAAGCTAAAGCCAGTTCAACACATCCCTTTCCTGCAGCTTTGCTTAGTTACGGGCAAACTGGATTAGCAATGCTCCAATGTGCTTACAGCAAAGGTGACACACCCCTCTCTTGATGTCATCTTTATCTCATGGGCACACCTCGGTGCTATAATGCTACGCTGTGAGGTGCATCCTTACACCAGCGGGAAATCTGTGATTCATTATAACTCCTCTCATTTGCATGGAATTGCCTACTAATTCCTAGATACTGCGCATAACACTGACACAGCCCCTTAGCAACCCTTGCACCATGGTGTGGTGTAACATGCCTGCCATTGACTATTATGGGGAAATCATGATATGTGTTACATTGCAGTTTTATTCTATATTTTTCTATTTTCCTTGCGATCCCGTTTGCACGCTGTTGCCCTACGCTTAAACTTTGCGATAGTGCAAAAAAAAATAAATAAAATGTTATTTTTTATATTCTGTACATTTTTTTTATGCCAATGGCTACATATTTAGCCATTGACATATATGAACAATATAATACATGTATTTGGCCAGCTGTCATGGCTCAGATTTTATGTTTGCAAAAATGTAAACCATTTTTTAAGGTTTACATTTCTGCATGCTTACACTACGCCTGCTTCCTGGATCGCTAAATACCTTCATTTGCATGCTACACTGCTGCAAATGGGGTAATTAGCATACAAGTGCCGGGAGCTGTGCTGACAGAGCGTACGCAGGTAGTGCACATGGAAACAGCTTGTACCTGGATTGCTCGCTGGCCATATTTGGTGTTGGAATGTCAACGCTATACCTGCACCTGGCACAAGCTTTGTGAATCCCAGGATATGTTTTTCATAAATCTGTTGTATTAATGAACACATATTTTTATTGGAAGCTTCTGACAGTTTTTATTGTGGAACTATTTTTCTTTCCTCTAATTTCTCTCTTAATTTTTTTGCATATCTTCTGTCTGCATATTCTGGGCTTCTTACATAATAGTAACAATACATAATTTCTTTCTTATCCTCAATAGTCCATCCTATTGTCTTTATGGCTCTTTTTTTTGGCCTATCAGTTTTTGTGATTTTTGTGGACTGCTACTTCCTTCTACAACAGGGGGACCATCCTCCCCCTGGGCTTGGCCAAGCCCCATTTCAGGAATGTTTCCATGTCTTGAGGATTCTACACTCTCATTTTTTCCAGTCCTGGCACCAGTGCACCTACCAGGATCGGTCACTTTTTTATCCTGGGTCTTGTGCTCCCAGCTGTCTTTTTAAATTTTTTTAACCTACTTCTGTCCATGATATATGTTTTTTAAAATACAGTCTATATATCAGTGTCATCTCTGTGAGATTTAGTGAAAAAAAACTTGTGATGGTACTCACCAAGACTTGAGGATGAATTCAGTTCCAGTAATACTACTCTCCTTTGCTTGCTGACTTATCATCTCTCCATTTGGACCCTGTAAGAGTTCAAAGATTTCCTTGATGATTGATTCTGAAATCAACCTAAATAGTTCAGCCTGTTCATCTTTAACATCAGGTCTGACAACAAGTCAGTGGATCATACTAAAAAGATCTCCTCTATCATGAAAGAACTTAGATTTGTTCAGGTGGTTACCTCAGCATGCCTTAAAAAAAGATATTTGCTAG
This sequence comes from Protopterus annectens, assembly GCF_019279795.1. Taxonomy (NCBI): domain Eukaryota; kingdom Metazoa; phylum Chordata; order Ceratodontiformes; family Protopteridae; genus Protopterus; species Protopterus annectens. The sequence goes on along the minus strand of NC_056732.1, from coordinate 1,609,173,807 downwards.
TCTAAGTAGGTAAGGTCCTCTCAGATTTGGTGGTGGAATCAGTCTTGTGGGCTGATCTCTGCTTAGTGAACTTCTTCATGATGCTTCTCTTTAGTAGATCTCTGGATGACGAGCTGGTTAAGTATAGGAATTTAAGTCTGATGACCCAGAATGACCTAATGCTTGCACTGCACCAGCTCGCTTTGGGCCACACTGCAAATTATCCTGAATCTGTTATGGCATCATATACTAGTGCTGTCCTTTCTCTTCTCTTTTTGATCAGATAGCTCATAGCACGTGTTCCACTCTTGACTTGTATACATGAACCATGATATGACTGTGTGTTTTGTACTCAGGGGAAGGAGGAATGCATGTTCTAGCATAACTGAAGATGAACCTGCTTTCTTGAGATCAGATTTAGGCATAATCCCCTGTTTTAAGTATAGTCCTGATATGAATATATGTTTTATACCCTACAAAAGGAAGAATGCATGTTATAGCAAAACTCGAGATGAACCTGCCTTCTTGACGACAAATTTAGGCATAATTCTCTGTGTTGAGTATAGCTGAGAAATCTATCAGAAGGTAATGCTGCTGTCCATTGTCATTTCACTCCCCTGACACCAGCCAACCAAGCTGTTCTAGACTTTTGACAGGCTGCCAGAGACTATTGTCTACCTCTAACTGTAAGGTGGGCAGTCGTATATTTGTGGGTATGATTGACATCAATACATTGGATGCACTCCATGGAATCTATATAAAGCATGACAGTGTGCCTTTGAAGTTTGTTGGTGTATGTTTAGCAGGCCACTTTAAACCTAGCCAGTTTCCCCTATCGTGCTTGAATTAATCTACCCCATTTTGGATGATAATTGTGTTTAACAGAAACAGTGTTTAGAATTGACGGAGCATTGCACAAAATGTCTTTTCAGCATGATGTATATATGTCTAAGCATAAATAGTTGTTGAAAATACAGGCCTAAGCTTTAATATGAAATTGCTGCTAAGGAGAACCATCACTCCTTCACATAACTTATCAAACAGATGTAAATTTTCCAGTGAAATCCTTGACTTTTAACAAAGCTTTCACCACATGTACTATAGCAAACAGCTCCGGAGCCTTAAACATGCAGCCGACAGCTAAAAAGTGAGAGGAAAAAAAATAGCAGCACTGCATAGACAGTTTTCAAAACCACAGACTACAAAGCCTCTTTGTTATTTGTGGCAGGCACCTAAACTCTGGAATGGTTCCAACTTTCAGTGTGTCAGTAGGTAAAATACATCAAAACAAACATTAGTTTTTTAAGCAATCATTAAAGCGACAGGTCACAAATAAGCGATTACTAATATATATAATGTTTATAGAGACAATAAACACTGGCTGAAAAATCCAGTGTCCATACCCAAGATTAAATTTATATTATTTTATTTGCTTAATTACTTTGTTAATCAGGTAGATGGACTGGTCCTTGTATCCTTTTCAGCCATGACAGAAAATTTACACTGAATGTCATTACAAAGCATTTATGTTGAATGTTAATGTTATGAAGCAAATACTTTAGATGTAGAAGAGAGACAAGCATACATATTGATAGTGTAACACATAGCATTCTATTAATAATATAGTTTTGGAACAAAAACCAAATATGTTTACGGAGATTCGTGTTAAAAAAAAATTAAAAGCAATTTATCCAAACCACCTTCAGTGAACATTCACTGGAATTTTTTGCAGCGGATTAAGCCCACCTACATCCCCATGTGGGGACACCTCTCCCCATAATTATATGTACCAACTCCAAGGTCACACTACAGCAGAGAAAAAAAAACAATCACCATTGTCGACAAAAGTGGTTTTGGCGAACTGCCATTAATTTGTTTGCATTTGATGAATTACGTTCGACAAGATGACATGCTCCCGTTCATGGTACTGAGTTACATATAATGTGAGCCTCTTGTTGCTGTTTACAAATATCACAGATGTGGAACAGCACTCGATACATGCATGGTGTAGCATTAATTAATGGTCCAACATAGCAATATACCTTCCAGTACAGTGGATACTTAACATTAGTAAATGTATTGACAATACAGTCTTCACTTTCAAAGGGCTCATTTGTGATATACAGCAGTGATACTACAGTACAATTGCTCTACCCTTAGGCAAACAGACATTAAATAATAATTTAGCATTCAAATGATACTATACAGTTTATATTTTATATTCAGTAAAGCAAAACTTTAATTAACCATAAAATTATTTTCAGTAAAGCCCAACTTTCATTAACTCTAAACCCTGCAAAATTAAGTCTATTCATTTTATTTTTATTTTTATTTTGCTTTTGTTTACCAGCTTTGTCTGGCTGGGTTTACAGAGGCCCATGGAGAAATACTCCAGCATATTATAAACATTTTTAAACGGACATTCACTAATTTGAATGAACAGACATTAAGTAATATATATTAACAGTTACATGTACATTTGTTAATTAGAGTACATTCATATGAAATAAAGATAACTATTACAGTTTAAAAGATAATTATGGATTAGTAGAGCCTGACCATTTAGTATCTGAAGAGTTGTATTAGCAAGTTTATCATATAGATTATAGATCATGTAATTATTGCTTAGAAATTCAAAGAAATGGAGGTGAGGGTGAGTACTAAGGTATGGCCGAAAATGTTAATATTGTAGTTAAAAGATGGGGTATAAAACAGGTTCATATATAAGTGCATGCATATGTCTATCATAAGGATTATATTAGAACTATAGAAGTGGTGGATGGGAAATGTCATAAAACTATATATGTGGTTGGGAGGTGCTAGTAAAACTGTTCAGGTGTTGAAGTGGCTGAAAAACACTGGAAACGTGAGCCACAAAGCATCATAGAAAATGATGAAGTTTGCATTACATGGGATCATCCATTACCAACAGTTCAAAAGATAGAAGCTAGAAAACCGGATATCGTGGTCCATGAGACTAGCTTCCTGCTATTAAGTGAGAACCTGGCAAAATGCCAAGCCCCCATAAACCCTGAGAACACTGCTGCCTATGCAAAACTATTCACAGAAACCTTGCATAAGCATGTTAATAGCTACAGACAGGAAGTTGTATCCACCAGGAAGAAGTACAGAAATAACGCAAAAAAACAAGCCACCTTGGTGGAATCACAAAATCAATCAGATGTATAATAGGAGGAAGAAAATCATAGCACAAATTAGGAGGTGCAGCACCCAGCAGGATAAAATCACTCTCATCAAACTAAACACACAACTCAGAGGACAAATAAAGTCTATCAAAGACAAATCAGAGGTAAGTTTGGCCTCCCAGGACAAGGACAATCACAAAGCATTATTTTGCTATGTTCGCAACCTCAAAGGCAATACACAATTGTGTGTACCTATAAAGAACTGGAAGATATAGCAATCCTCCTGGCTGATAAATTCAGCTCCAACTTTACTCCTCTTTCCCTCTCAACCTACCATCAGGAAATATCATCAAATATAACTCCCCCTACTATCACTAGGGAACAGGTCCTTAATGCTCTCTCTAAGACCAAGAACACTACATCAATGGGCCCAGACAATATCCCAGGATGCCTTCTAAATAAGATGAAACATGACCTATCAGGGCCTCTGGAGTTACAATTTAACTATAGCCTCCAAACAGGACAACAACAGTCATCCCTCTGCACAAAGGTGGGCTAGGGTCTATATCATATAAGCGAATCGCACAAATTGCAAACACTCATAATATCGAACGTACCTGGCCTCAAAGTGCTTTTTCTGAGATTGCGGTACAGTGAAGAATGGGATATTTGCCCTTTCCTCACTGTAGCGCGATCGTGGTGTTGGAATATATATTTAGAGAGGGGTGTGGGGGCCCCCCCACAATAGGAAGTTCGAGGTCCGGTATGTTCGACATTATGAGCGTTCGCAATTTGTGCGATTCGCTCATATGATATAGACCCAGTGGGCTACCTACAGACCCTGGAAACTACAGATCCATGAGTGTCACTAGTCTTATATGTAAAGCCATGGAAAGAATTATCATGGAGATGATCAATAGAGAAATAGTGAACCTCCAGACACTGGACCCAACCCAGTTTGGTTTCATCAAGGGCAGATCATGCCTACTCAACCTGGTGGACTTCTTTGAGAAGGTCACCAAAGCAATGGATGAGGGCAAAATCATTCACACTGCCTACCTGAAACTGGCCAAGGTATTTGACACAATACCCCACTCGAGCATTGTTGACAAACTCAAGAGGTTAGGTACAAACCCGTATGTCACTCGGTGGATAGCCATATGGCTCAGAGACAGGACCCAGGAAGTTAAAATTGGGGAGTCCACCTCTATAAAGAAGCCAGTCACAAGTGGAGTCCCTCAGGGATCAGTCCTTGGACCTCTCCTTTTTGGCATTTACTTCTCAGAAGTCTAGGCCAATGTCAATGATCTCTGGCTGACTAAATCTGCAGATGATTGCAAATTAGGAGCTGTCATTGAATCTCACACTGACACAAATGTTCTCCAGGAAGGGCTGACACAGACAAACAACTGGTGTCAGAGCCATGGACTAAAACTAAATGCCAAGAAATGCATAATAGTATCCTTTGGGAATTCATCCATCCCTGGTAACTATCATGTTGACAACACACCCCTTAGACTTGACCCAGTAGTCAGGGACTTAGGGACACAGCTAGCAATCTAGCCTTTGTCCATCACATCTATAAAGCGTATGAAATACTAACCAGGATAAAGTATCCTCTAAAAAACAGATAAGTCCAAAAAAACAGATAAGTCCAAAAAAACAGATAAGTCCAAAAAATTAAGTCTGATAAAGCGTCCTGGTGACATGAAAGCGCTTACTGTTTTTCTTCTTTTTGCCTCAATAAACTTCGTTTTGGAATATCTCTGCAGTTGGAATATATTTGCTGGTGACTTGGTTGGCTTCGATTGTTGTGGTGTATCCTCTTTATATGTTGTTTTGACCATTACGTGTCTACAGTGGTGAGGAAATCATTCTATGTTGCACAACTTATAAACAAACCTATGACATCTTAGTCCAAGGAAGTCATTGTTCCACTGTATTCAGCATTCATCTGACCTATCATTGAGTACAATGCCCCCTTTAGTATGTGCCTAACCAGGCATATCCAACAACTGGAACATCCACAGAGGTTTCTCACTAAAAGAATACAGGGCGTAAGTAATATGTCCTATGCAGACCACCTCAAGGCCCTATCTCTGTATTCTGTCTCCTACAAGCTTTTGAGGGAGAGAGCTATGCCTGGCATACAGGGCATTGTCAGACCCCACTCTGATGGCCCTCCTGCATATCCACAAAACAAACAGTACCAGAATTACCCATTCTAAAGATTTAAACCTTGCCTGTGATATAAATAGAACATGTTGGAGAGATAGGTATGTATCCCAGAGACTATCCCATCTATGGAACAGGCTCCCCATCCATGGGAAGCAGAGTTCCTCCCTAACCAATTCAAGTGCAACTTGGACAATTGGATTGGAAAATGGAAATTCATCCCTAGTTTGGCACCTATGTCTCTAATGCAAGCAGGTAACCTGTAAATGGTTCATCTCCCAGGCCCATGCTTATACTTATTAAGGGTAGCAGAACTTGTCAGAGATTTGGAATGCATGACTGGGCTTAAAAAGGCCATTGTGGTCAATACCCTGGTAAACACCTATGAACCTGTGAGAAGAAAACAAAAGTAGCACTGATCACTGAAATCGCCATATCAAGTGCCTACAATGTCTTGCATACAGAGAGACACCAAGTCATAAAATATCAGGATTTGCAGGCAGAAACGAGAGCAATGTGGAAGAAAGATACCCAGACAGTCCCAATAGTAGTAGGGGCAATGGGTCTTATAAAAAAGAATTTACAGTCATACTTAGATATGTTACCAATACATGTAACTCCATACGAATTGCAGAAGGAGTCATTACTGGGCACATTGTGTATGTTGCGAAGAGCACTTCTGACTGAAATCAAGGCTTGAAACAATACTAATTTCATGAACTTTAATTGTACTTTGACTTAGGAATGGGGTCCATTCCCGTCGTGGTATTAGAAACCCAAAAGATTTGAGAAATTAAAAGAATGGAATAACAAAACGTATCTAATTTCAAGGGATGGGGCTTTAACTGCAAAGTTCCATCATGCCTGCGCATCCTCAGTCCACATGTGGTAGCCATATCTCAAATTTGGTGTAACCCTGGAAACCATATACTGTATACTTAGCTCTTACTTAAACCACCCCAGTTGTAAAGTACAACATAAAGATAGTGTGGGTGTGTTTCAATATTAACTCATAACCCCTTTTCTTCTTGACTTGATGATCTGCAGTCCAGTGAAAGTGATGGGTGAGAAATTATATTGCTACTATCAATATTAATGGATGGAAGAACCTAAAACTAATTAGTCTGTATCTGATACCCATCAAATCTAGCAAACTGTTAACCTCAACATGATCTTGGCAAAAAAAATATATGTAAAGAGAAGATAGTCATATCTGGTAATTTTAATACACCACAGACCTCCTCAACCTAGCACAGAGGCTATGAGATCTTTGTAAGCTACTTCCTTAAGTCCAGGGTTTGATCACCCTCGATTTCTGTCTGTTGTGTGACTCTAAGCAAATCACTTAAGTATACAGTGCAGTAAGGTAATTGGGAAAGTGGTCTTAAGTTGCTCGGTGACCCCATGCCTACTAACTATCTATTTAGTTATTATTATATGAGGGTATCAATGAATATGTAGCCCATGAATCACTGTTTTAACATGCAATAAAATCACAAGTTCAATGCTTGTAATAAGTAATCAAAACTCTAAGACAACAACAGCAGTGATCAATATAGTGTGCATAGCTGAATAGCGTAACATTCTGCAACATGCAGCAGAGACAGAGAATGGGGGGCAAGTTATTTGAGCTGGACATCAGTTGCAAGTCCAATCACAACTAAGAGCGAGGGGTTAGGTGGCCTAATGGTTAAGGTGTTTGCCTTACCAACACAAGGTGCAGGGTTTGAGTCTCATAGTGCAGCAGTGAGACTTAACTAATCAATATCCAGTAGACCGCAATCACCATAAGCTGATTCAAACATTCACACACCTAATACAGGGACTTGTAATATCCTCTTGGTTTCTCTAGCAGCCTGATTCCCTGAGGGAGCAACCTCCCATATATGCAAAATGGAAATCAGTAACTTCCATTTCTTTTCTGAGTACAGTTATAGTGAGAAGCAGAAAGAGGCTGGCTTTTAGCCACATAGGTTAACATTAGGCTATTAATCCACTGGACCATCTGAAGCCTAGCCACAGATCTCCTATCATGAGTGCCCATTGATCTGAATAATTAATATCTAGTTAAAATCTTCTCTGTGAAGGCTTGAGGGGCCATACTCGGGGTGTATTTAAGATTGCCCATCCATTCATATAGGTTATACTTAAAGAGGGTGAGAGAGTTATTAGACTTAACATCCAAAGAGGGGTCTATTCCATAAAAGAGAGATTCTCTGGGAGAGATACTGATTTCTCCAGCAAGTCCTATTTATGTTTCAGTGGAAGTTTAGATCTCCTGAGCAAGTGTTTAGAGTGTCATTTGTTTTGTAGATGTGAAGGAGGTCACATAGAACTCTGGTCTTTGGGGCTGTGTATGCTAGTCAGTCATTACCTCTGAAGAGTCTGTAGGAGACAAAAAGAGACAGATCTTTAAGGTGGTCAGACGAGCTTAAGGCAGATATGCTCTTGATTGTCTTAGTGAGGAAAGTCTATGGTCTCTCAAGTTGAGTCAATGCTTAGACAAGTACCTTCCAAAGGGGAATTATACTCTGTAATGGGCCGGATGACGGGGGAGTAGAGAGGGACTGTAACTTTCTTAGACCTCAAAGATATACCCCTGGTGATCAATCTGGTGAGGTAAAATGATTTATGAAAACAGTGTATACATGGTGACCAAAAATAGTTTATTGTCAAAGTCCCTAATGTCAATTTTCAGTGGAGTGTCACTTTTGTGGTAGGTACATGGGTGCCCAGATTTGCCAGTGCATATAGTGCTGCATTTCTTCTCATTTGGTTTAAGGCCATAGTCCAAGCACCATTTGTTTGTCCATGTTAGGCCCTCCTAAAGAATCTGGAAGGCAGATGGGGAGTTTATGACAGCTCCAAATCTGTAATCATCCACAAACTTGATCAGCCACAGCCCCTTGATGTTGGCTTTGACATCAGAGAAATAAATAAATACCAAAAAGAAGTGGTTCCAGCACCAAATCCTTGGTGAAAGACATTGCTAACTACTCTTTTCAATGAGAATGTGCCCTCAACATCTCACTATTGAAATGTCAGCACTTGTAACATAGAGTGGCAACACACAAAAAAAAAGACAAAATGCAGAAGAAGAGCAAATATCAAACATACCTCTTCTCCTTTAAATTTGTTTTTAGCAGAGGGGCAAGCCCATCTACCCTCCCACACTCACCCTGATGTGAGGAACAAACCCCCTCAAACCCACCTCTCCTGCCCAAAATTATATGTACCAAATCTGAGATCATAATACCTCAGAAAATCGGGAATATTTTGAGAAATGTCTATCTCTGACTTAGTATATGTAAGTCCATGTTTTTGGCAATTCAGTCCCCATATTCTGGGACTTGCCAAAGTGGGTCCTGATATTTAAATGGTTACTGCCTTCAATCCTAATATATAGGGTCTGTCAGTGAACTAGTTTGTTATCTATCCAGTGAGAACAGAAGGGTTTTCCATTTAGTTCTGTATTGTATTGATAATGACAGAATGTTAGATGGTATCAATGGCCTTGGCAAGTTCCAGGTAGGAAGTGTGAACCAATTTGTCTGAGTGCAATGCATCAACAATATGTTCAGATAAGCCTATCATATTCAGGAGGCAGAATCTGCCTTTTACAAACCCAGACTGGCTTTGATCCAAGGTTTTAAACTGCCTCTGTCCTTGTTAATGAGTTCCATAATTATGTGTTCCATTGCTTTACAGATAAGGCTGGTGAGGCTTAAAGGTCTATAGTTTCCAGGGTCAGTAATAGGTCCTCCTTGTCCAGTGGGATGACTACAGCAGTTCTCCTCACCTCTGGTGTGAATCCAGTGGGGTATCTGATACTGAACAGGTTTAATAGTGAACCTACAGGACAATGTCTGGTGCTGACAAGAAGACAGACTGTCACATTATTTGGTCCCATGGGGATAGTGCATTTGGCCTTAGAGAGAGAGAGAGACCACTCTGAACTTAACTCAGAAGTGATCAGAAGGGTTGGTGTGAGTATGATAATATGCTGGGGAAAATTAGGAGAGATACAGGATTAAAATTTGAGCTGAATTTGTCAGCTAATATGTTGACTATGTCCTCAAGGAATGAGTTCCTGTTGTTGTTGTGTATTAGCTCAACTGGTCCCAGCTTAACCTGGTAGGCCGGGGGAGTTATGATGAAGCTGGTAGACTTGTTCATAGATGGGGGAACAGGGGAAAAGGCCATAGGATGATGCCTGGTGAGCAAAAAGAAATAAAAATAATAATAAAACAAATAACTATACAGATATCTATATTTTAAGCTTAAGATACTTTAGTGCAACATCTGTTTATGCTTCTAGCACTGAGCAGTGATACGTATATATAGTGTTGATTTTGTTTGACTATGTCATTTACCTGTCAGTGTGGATCAGAGTGCCATGTATACCAAACCTTCATTTAAGAGACCTGTGTGGTTTGTGCATGGATTTGTTAGTGCCTCAGAATAAAAAAATGTATTTGTTGGTTTAGGACATGGTGGATATGGTAGCGTGAGGTGGGTATTAGAACTGACACCATGCGCGGTGCAGTCAACACATTTAGAAGAGAAGCTGGCTTCCAGTGTTACTAGATATGTACATCTCTAACATACAGAATCATCTATTGGAAGTAGATATTTGTCAGTGAGCGTTAGGCGGGTCTTGCTTTGCCTCAGGGTGACTAGTGATATTAGGCTGGCAGCAGTGTGGTAAGCTGAGTCTTCATAATACAGAGTGACTGGTGAAATAGGGGGCACTAACTGGAAATAATGAAGGGCAGCAAATTATCAGATAAAATAATACTTGTCATCTCATTATCTGGGCTCGGTACTAACGAAGGACAGCAGCACAATAAATCTGAATGATAAGATTAAATATCTTTGTTTTATTTGTCTAAATAATAAGATTAATATGTTTGTTTTATTACCTGTACTACAGAATGCTGTTAACAGCTGCACAGATATTCTTATTAACATGACAGAATTGAAAGTGCAAGCTAAAACACTACAACAGCTTAACCTTAATATTAAAAGCACTATGGTAGACAGAATTAGAGACAGAGTTTGGCATCATTTTAAATAAGAAGGGACAGAGAATTTTAGAAAATATTACTGGAATTTGTGAAACAAATGGAAGCAGCATATCTGGAATGAAAAAAGTTATTACCCATCACTTTAGCGATGTAATCATAGCAGTCTCTCCCCTCTCTTGAGTTGTATCAACAAGCTTGTGAGAAAGACAGAGAATACTCCTTGCCTTATCTTTTTGTAGTAAGTTGTACACTGATGCTAGCCATTGGCTTTACTGATGCTAGCCATTAGGTTCACTAACTACTTTTCTTCTACAGTTTCTAATAAGTGTATCCATCTTCTGGTCATTCAGCTCAAACCCATTACTACTACTACCTACATCCTATATCCTTACTACCACCATTCAGATAAATCTTCCTCTGGCACTACTCAAACTTCAAACACATTAAAAAACTACCATAACGAATTGCATTTTTAAATGAATGTATATAACTGTATATAGTATTACTGCACTTTCTTACTGAAATACATCATATTTTCTGCTTTATTACTGTACACTCTATATATTGTACACTTCTGTAACTTCTCATCATACTATGCCATGATATACTACTGTTTGCTCTATTAATTTGTACTCATCTCTGACTTCTGTATTTTTATCATGTATGTGGAGCTTTTGTATTTTATATTTATGAAGCCTTCAGAACTGCAAACAGCATTTTACCTTTGTCCTAAGTAATGCCTGATAAAAGTGCAGGGTAACCATCATATCTTTGGATTCCATTCCATGTCAATTATATATCCCTGCATCTGATTTTGCTCTGTTTTCCTTTCACTTTGTGACAGATGGCTTAGAGTTTCCTTAATAACACATTCAAGGCTGTTTCTTGTTCTGGATTCTGCAGTCTGTCTCTTCCTGATGTGTATTCAGCCCCTGGGTTATCATTCCATGGGCGAAGTATTATGCAAGTGGAAGGGCTAAAGTGAAACTGACACCTATTATATCATGTTTTCAGTTTTCTTAAATCTCACTTTATGATCATCGCCTCCCAAACTTGCTGCCTTCTTCGTAGAAACTGATCCAGGTTTCCCTGTTTCTCTGAAGTTTGACATGAATACATTCAAATGGATTAGGCACTGAGCCAAATACTTGCCCTCTGATTGCTCCCTTTAACAGCTACTGTCTGTTTCCTGTTGTATGAACACTTCTGTGATCATCTACAGTGTCTGTTGCCTAATTTTGCATTTTTTATTACAAGGCCTCATGTCCAGATGTTAGCAAGGCCTTCTACACTGTGCATCTCTCAGTCCTGCTTATTACATTAAGTGGAGATTGTTTTGGTAACTCAAACTAACCTGCAGGACTATGAACTTTTTATTCTGCCATGAAGAGAGGGTTGTCTTACAAAGTAACATCTCTGTTTCTTACTCAGAACAAGCTGGGACTTCAATGTATTCAAGGATCATTGTCATTTACATTACAGTCAGACAGGATAGGTTTATATATTCATAGAATGTTACTAGGCATATGGCCCTAGGGACTGCACAAGCCTAGCCATATTTATCCTGAGTTGCCCCAATTATCAGTGGTTAGGTGAGTGAAGTTCAAGAGGTATGAGTCTATGGTAATTAATACCGACTGCTTCTGTCCATGAGGGACATGGGTGCCACCCCAGGAGTGAATTTGCGGTCACCCATCCATTGATCAAGATTGCGTTTGAAGAGGGTCAGGGAAGGTCTCTGCTTCACATGAATTGGAAGCTTGTTCCAGATAAGTGGCAGTTTCCTGTCGATGTATCTATTTGTACAGCATGATTTATTCATGTCAGAGACTAGGTTAAGATCCCTGGAACAAGTGACCCTCGTGTAGTTTGATTTACAAATGTGTAGCATTTCCATCAGGACCGGATCAGAGACTGCCCTGTAAGCCAGGCACAGGTCACCCCTTAGAAGACAGAATACAGTAACAGGGCTTTCAGTCCTTAGTGTAGGACTTGTTTTGTGTACCTTATATTTTCTTGGTGAGAAATTCTGTGGTCTCTCCAGCTGTTGCTGCTGTCTGGTGAGGTATATACAAAAGGGAGCATTGTACTCAATTATTAGCTTGATGAGGGTTGAGTATAATGGAATAATAACATCCTTAGATCTAGATATGATGCCTTTACTTATAAAATGTGCCACATAGAAGGATTTCCTTACTACTGCGAATATGTGGTGGTCAAAGTTCAGCTTACTATCAACTTGAGTACCTAGATCACATACCACTGAGTCTACACTTAGGGGGGTGCTATGTATAATGTAATTAGCAGGGATGTCAGCTTTCCCAAAGGGAATAATAATGCATTTCTTTGCATTTCGCTTTAATCCGTGGCTTTAGTACCAATCATTTGTCTGTATTAACATCTTTGGGGGACCAAGTGATTGCTCTCTATTTGCAGTCATCAGCAAATTTTGGTCAGCCACAGGCTGTCCAAATTTGCCTGGATGTCTGAGAAATAAATTCCGAACAGTAAAGGGCCCAGCACAAAACTCTGTGGTACACCACTGGTGACTGGTCTTTTGCTAGGGGTGAAGTCACCCACTTTGACAATATATGTCTTGTCGGTACCCATCTAGTAATGTAGGGGTTAATTCCCAATTGAGAGAATTTCTCCATAATACTTCAGTGGGGAATTGTGTCAAATGTCTTGGCTAGGTCAAGGTAGGTAGTATGCGCTATCTTTCCCTCATCCAGGGCCTTGGTGACTTTCTCAAAGAAGTCAGGTTTAACATACATGATCTACCCTTAACAAATCCAAACTGGGTTGGGTCCAGAGTATGGGGAATAACTATGTCCTTGTTGATAAGGTCTCTGTCTTTTTTAATTTCTCCAAGTCTTTTGGGTTTCTAATACCATGATGGGAATGGACCCCAATTCCTAAGTCAAAGTACAATTAAAGTTCATGAAATTAGTTTTGTTTCACTCTTTGATGTTAGCCAAAAGTGCTCTTCACAGCACCCACAATGTGCCAAGCAATGACTCCTTCTGCAATTCATACGGTGTTACATGAATTGGTAGATATCTAAATATGATTGTAAATTCCTTTTTATAAGACCAGTTGCTCCTACTACTATTGGAACTGTCTGGGTATCTTTCTTCCACATGGTTCTTGTTTTTGCCTGCAGATCAAGGTATTTTATGACTTTGTGTCTCTCTGTAACCAAGACACTATAGTCACTAGATGTGGCAATTTCAATGATCAATGCTACTTTGGTTTTCTTTTCTTGGATCACTATGTCCGGTTTTCTAACATCTATCTTTTGGACTGTTGACAGTGGGTGATCCCATGTGATGTAAACTTCATAATTTTCTATGATTCTCTGTGGCTCATGTTTCCAATGTTTTTCAGCCACTTCGATACCATAATGTTTGCACAATCTCCAGTGTAACAATCTCACCACATTATTATGCCTTTCAGTATACAGTCCTTCTGCCATTAGAGCATCGCAACCAGCAATAAGGTGTGTAACTGTTTCCAGCTCAGTTCCACAAAACCTACATATGTCTGTTTCTCCCACATGTTCAATGGACTTAATAAACTAACGTGTACGCAGCCCACTGTCTTGGGCTGCCAATATTAACCTTTCATTTCTTCATGTAAATTCACCTCTCCTTAACCATTCCTGCATTCGTTCTTGATCAACATGAGGCTCTGTTTTTTATACATGCAACTATATTTATGTTTTTTCCACATTTCTTGCCTTCTCCTCTGCTACTTCACCTTATATTCTTTCTTTTCTTTTTTAGCACATTCAGTTGCTGTCTGGTTTTATCCACTTCTGGTTTGATTTCCATTCCTGCTTGACGTCGATATGCTTCTGCTAAATTAAGCAGATATGTCATCTTAGATTTATTCTTCTCATGTTTCAAAAATTTCACCACATTTGGATCTTGTGAGGTCAGTAGATATGTGTGGAGTCCCACGATTGCAAATCTATACATGTAATCAATTTCAAGGAGGCCCATCCCTGCTTCAGAACGGGGGATATATAATCTTGGTATACACTGATTTTTATAAATCATTTGGTGAGCATGAAGCATCCTTCTTGTTTTGATATCCAATCTATCCAACACTTTTTAGGGCCAGTCAATCACTCCAAAACTATAAGTTAGGACAGGAAGAGCAAATTGATTTATAGCTTGGATGTTGTTCCTAGGTGTCAATGCTGTTTTCAGGATTAATTTAAGTCTTCTAAAGTACTCCTTACTAAGCCGTATTCACACTTGTTCATGTTTTATTGCTGATCCTTCATCAATTCCCAAGTATTTATACACCCCCTCTTGTTCAAGTTCTTTTATATCACATTCTTGTCCCAAACTGATGTTTTCCTGGTGCTGCAATTTTCCTTTTTTAAAGGTTGTTTTTGCACATTTATCAAGACCAAATGACATCATCTGAAAAAGTTTTGACAACCTGCAGCTGTGCTTTCAGCTCCTCATCTGATGAGCTATACAATTTTAAATGATCAACAAAGAGAAGATGAGAAGTCATTAGACGTTGTTGTTTTCTAGAAGCCAAATTGTAGCCATGGCCTAGGCTATTAAGTAAGCAGCTTAATGGGTTAATGGCAAGGCAGAATAACAAGGGTGACAGAGCGTCGCCCTGGAATATCCCCCCTTGAATTTTTATCCCTGGGATAATAATCTGTCCTTTATCATGGCTTAATTGCAAAGTGGTCTGCCACTGTTTCATGGTTATTGTAATGTAATCAATCAGTGTAGGGTGTATCTTATACATTTTTAAGCACTCTTTTATCCATGAATGTGGGATACTATCAAGTTTTTTTTGTAGTCAATCCATGCCATACTTAGGTTCTTCCCCTTCTTACAATTCTCCACTATAACTCTGTTTAAAAACAAATGGTCCTTTGTTCCATATGACTTTCTTTTATCACCCTTTTGTTCTACTGCCATAATTGAGTTTTCTTCTAAATTACTATAAACTCTGTCAATTCCCATGTATAGTTTGTATGTTGTCAGAAGACAAGTTATTGGTCTATAATTTTTAGGGTAGCTTGCAGGTTCACTCTTAAGTAAGAGCATTGTTTTTCCTGTTGTTAACCAGTGTGGTGTGTGTTTGGGGTGCATATATAAATAGTTCTTACTCATGGCTAAATCATCATGCAAAGAAGTTAATACTTTAAGCCAAACGTTTGGTACTGCATCTGGGCCTGAGGTTTTCCAGTTAGAGGCTTTTTTCAACTTTATTTCAATCTCTCTGGCTGTTATTTCATCCCATTTCATATCCTGTACCTTTAAACTTCTTATTCTTTCTTTTACTTCTTCTATCCATTTAGCATCTTTGTTATGTTCCACAGGATCTTCATAGATACTTCTCCAAAATGTATCCACTTCCTCTTTTTTTGGCTGTCTATCTATTCCTTTTACCTTATTTCCCATTTTCTATAAAACTTTTTTGGGTCATCAATAATTTGTTTACTTTTTTCCCTTATATTTATCTTCGTATCTTCTAAGTCTTTCCACCTGTTTTGTAATTTTTAGTTTATCTCCTATAGTGCATAATAGATCTTGATCTGTTCTAATACCATGCATTGCTTTTATCACCTCTATCTTTCTTAATATTTTCATTGATCTGTTCCCTCTTCTATAATCTTCTAACAATGATACTTCTTGTCTTAGCTGCTTTATAGTTTTTTCTATTCAATATTTCCATAATGGTATTCGCTGTTGCCCCCTCTTTTCCCTCGCTACCCTATGTTCCTGTGATAGAACTTTATCAGTTATTAATTTAGCAGCACAGTAATATATTCTGTTTACTTCTGTTATATCGCATGGATCTCTATGGACAGCCCTAATTACTGTGTTCATTTGTTTTATCAAGCTTCTGACTTTTGGGGTTTTATTAACCTTCTGCAGTATATTTATCTCATTGATCTTGATATATCTATCTTTGTCTATTAAATCAAGCAACTATTCTCTTAACTCCTTTTCTTCCATACTGAGGGTACATCCCTTGTTTTCCAATTCTTGTGGGAATTCTATAGAAAGTTCTATAGCATCTTCTTGTGGCACCTTCTCTTCAATTTCATCCTGTGTCTTTTGTTGTTCTGTCATATGTGAACTCACTAGCCTATCACTCCTCAACATTGACTGCATCAGAGTTTCCACAGTTTCCTGTTTCTTTCCTTGTTGTCTAGCTTCAAATTAATGTCTATACTGGTTTCTTGTGGAAGGCTCCAAAATATATTGATATGGCACCTGACCATTTACATCCAGGGCCTTGCTGACTTTCTCAAAGAAATCAAGTCAGGTTTACCAGGCATGATCTACCCTTAACAAATCCAAACTGGGTTGGGTCCAGAGTATGGAGAATACCTATGTCCTTGTTGATAAGGTCCATAATGATTCTTTCCATGGCTTTACAGATGAAGCTTGTCAAGCTTATGGGTCTACAGTTCCCATGGTCAGTTGATGATCCTGCTTTGTGCACAGGGATTACCAGTGTTGTCCTCCATTCTGCCAGCACATAGCCAGTTCACAGGCTGTGGTTAAACAGGGGTCCAGGTGGGTCTGCTAGTTCATGTTTTAAGCTGTTTAAAAGGCAACTTGGGATGTTATCTAGTCCCATTGATGCTGTATATTTGGCCTTGGAGAGTGCCGAGCCTGAGCTGACCTGCTCTTTTGAGATAATAGGCTGAGGAATGGTGGCAGATATACATTGGGGGATGACTGGTGGGGACAAGGGGTAAAGTTTGCTCTGAATCAGTCAGCTAGCAGGTTGGCTACCTCCAGCTGAGTATGGGTAGTGTCATCCACAACCATTTCAGCTCATAGCTGGGCATTCCCTTTTAGATTTCGGACATAGTCAGTGTATGCTTTGTGCCTATTCTTAGCTAGGGAGGATATTTTTGCTTTGTAATTAGCTTTGGAGGACTTGACACAATCTCTAATTTGTTTGTTTTACCTAGAGAGGGATTTCTTCCTCTGCTGAGCCAGTTCCCTCTTGTTCTTGGATACTAGGGATCCACCAGGGTAGCATGTGTTTTCAGCAAGACTTGGTTTTAGTCTAGTCAAATAAAGCTGATTCTATACAACTGCTTAAGTGGTTATACAGGGCAATGGTGTACACTTCTGCATAGGAATCCATTTTATCTGTGTTCAAGGAGGCTTTGAAACTTCTTATACCATCACTTAGTAGGAGGTTATTTGACTTGGAAAAATTCTTAAGCATTTCTGAGCCTTATAAGGTTTAAAAAAGACTTAAGATCATACCACCAATATACAGCTTATAAAATGCATATGATCTATTGTCTTCTCCTGAGAAAAGAACATGCACCTCCTTATCATTCGCAATGAATTAAGAGGACTCTGTTAATTGGTCATGTGACAGCTAGTTATTAATGAATAGAAAAAAAAACTAAGGGCACTCTTTTATCATACAAACCAAGATTAACCTGCAATTTCAGTTCATCAGATAAGAAGTCCATCCACCTATGTGGAGACTATTACATCCTGAAAGCATCTGCATGTGTACATAAATCAGAGACTATCTTTTCAAACTGATGTGGATCAGGGAGTCACTGAAAATAAGGTGCCCTCTGTCACCTTAAAGAACTGTCTACAAGCTGCACACACACACACACACACACACACACACACACACACACACACACACACACACACACACACACACACACACACACACACACACAGACACACACACACACACCTGCTCCTACCTAAAATGCACTGTAGCTTTTGTTAGTTTCACTGAATATATTTATTAAACTTGCAGGACTATAACTGGACTGAATATTTTATTTCTGCTTCCAGGCTATCTACTCATCTTTGTTTAACACTAAATATCAGTTGGCTGGAAAATGCTTGTAAATAAACTCTAACACGGTAGTTTCTTGCCTTTAAATGTTTAGACTGCAAACAGAGCTGTCCAGACCTAGCAGATTTATTAGAACGGTAAACTGGTATAACAATATACTCCTCCCAGATATCTCTACTAATGAACCCCTATATAGCTACCACTTGAACATCAAGTAAATGTACTTACACAGCTCTTAGCACTGTATAACCCTCAAAACAGAACGCACTTCAGCATTCTGTAAGGACATTCTTGGACCTTTACTTCAAGGCAGCCCTTCTATTAAAGCAATGCAAACAGCATTAACTGTACATAATTTGTTACTGTATTCTTTTTCTGTTCCTTCTCTGTTTTTTTCTTCTGCATCTTCTATAATATATTTCAGAACTGTAAATAGGTCCTATTTTGATATGTTTAGTGATCTGATACTGTATATAATCATTTTTTACAACTGACCACTTTATATTTGATTCATATTTAACATTTTAAATCTTCTGCTAGATCTGTAAGCTTTATGTGCATTGCATAACAACATTTTGCAGCTACATACATGCATACATCCCTTTAGTTTTATATAATTCAATTAATTTTACCCATTATAGGAATTTCTGTAGATTAATTCTGGAGCTTCCCCAAGGTTCTCCCTGTAAAAGCTTTCTGCCTAGTAGTACAAAACCAGGCTCATGACGATAATGACAACTAAAATGACAATAACAATAATAAGAGCAAAAATTACATAAATGCATAATAATAATGCATGGTATTATATCATGTAAGAGGTTAATAAGTCAGCATACGACATATTTATTTATTTGAAATATATTACCTGGGTAGTCCTAATTATCCCATGGCTGATTTTCTGGGGAGATCTGCTGCAGATTAAAGTCTCCATGTATTTTTACATTTAATTAATTAAGCAGGTAAGACTACTGGACACATGTTCCCTTTACAGAGACAGCTCGAGTAGATTGACTGGGTAAGTAATTTGCTCAGATTCACACAGAAGATAAATGGAGACTGGTAGAATTAAACCCTAAACTCTGTGAAGTAACTTGTAAAAAGCTCATTCTTAATCCTCTGTGCTGACAAGACACATAGTGCAAACAAATACAGAAACTATACCAGAACAGTTTGCATTTTTAGGATAGGAACAGGCGGAATATATGTCATCACACATGACACAGGAGGGGCATGAATGTTTAGCTTGAGCTGACGATGTAGTGACAGAGATGCGTAATTGTGAAACGTATGAAATGCTATGCTGCTTCATTTGACCCATCTGACTGATATCTGTCACTCATATGGTATCATCTTTGAATTCACTATTTGAATCTAGGACTCAGGCAGGCAACACATTGTATGTATTAGCAACAGCTGCGGAGAGGAGTGCATTTGTTTATGGGGTTGTTAAAGGTAATATGATACCAGTAGTTTTGCAGCATGATAGCTCTTCACAGAATGCTTGTAGTCACAGACCAGAAGTCTGCTCAGGTCACAGTTAGACAATCAGAGGAAGAGAACTGAGCTCATTTCTACTTCTCCAAAATAATTTCATATTTCTTCTGAAAAGGCTAAGGAAGTCAAACTATCTTCGTTACCAACACAGGTAATTTATTCAGAAGTAATTCTATGGGAGAGATGAAACACATTTTAAATACTCATCACAAACCAGCTTGTTGACAACTTCCATGACTTACTGCAGAGAACTAAAACTTAAAACTGTTAACTGAGCTAATTCCGTTGACTATGTTAGGAGGTTTGACTCCTTCCGTGTTAATTTGTCCAATGTGTGAATCCAAGCAAGTCACTTAATCAGATAGTTTACCCCTGAAAAGGGATAAATTGTCCAGTGGGCTTACTCTGTTAACAAGTAGGTAAAATAAAAATAGATCCCTTGTACCAAATGTGTTACACCTCTGCTGTAAACTTACAACATGAGTAAGACAGGCCCTTTCCTGGCTGTAAACAATATAAAAAGAAATCAGAAGGGCAGGATGAATGTGAGCTTTTTTTTCAGTGAAGATGACTTGGAAACATAGGTGCAAACATAGAAACAACTGTTCTGGCATCATCACCTTACAACATTCATTTCCACATTTCTGTGTTTAGTATTGATTTTACTGGTTTAGAGCCATGTAATTGTAAATGCCCCTATATTTTATTTCCAATGAAACAGGCAAGTCATTTATGCAATGGCACTAAATATTTGAGTTTGGTACACTGTTCACCATTTTGGTATTGCAGTGAATAAAAATCAGCAGTTGGTATTTTTTTCTGACCTGAACACAAGCAATGACAAATGTATCAACATCAAAAATGGAACACCAAGAGTGCAGTTTTATTGAAGAACTTAATAAAAAACAAGTCTTGATTAGTCATTTGAAGTCCCTTTTGTTTGTACACTGATAGATTCCCTCCCATATTTAATGTAAATATACCTTGCAAAGATGATGACACTATCATATGTTGTGGAGTGTTAAATGCTAAGCTAACAGGTGTTCTCTGGCTTTCCGTCTCTCTCTCTCTCTCTCTCTCTCTCTCTCTCTCTCTCTCTCTCCTCCTCCTCCTCTCTCCTTCCCTGTCTGCTTGGTCCCCTCCCTCCTTGTCTGACTTGCTATCCCTTTCATATGCACACATTCAAATCAAACAAGCAGGAGACAAGGAAAGGGCTCTTTAACTCCTTGCTGATTTTCCTAGCAAATGAAGTACCAATACTTTTACTTAGTGTTTTGAGATAACATCAAGACCTGGGCCGATTTTGTGCTGGACAGGATGCTTTCATGGAGCCTTTCAGCAGCAAATATTACCACTCTTTTTGTAATGTATACCTTTTCTTGCTAGGTAAGAAACAAGCATTGCACCTTTCTTTTATATGTGTTTCAAAACTTAACTTAATATTATCAATACTCTCACAACACATGCTAGTTTCAAAAGTGTTAACTTTTTACTTGTTAAGAAAGTGACAAAAATAACTTTGCGTGAAGAAACTGATACATTTAAACATATAGAAAGTTTTGGGAAGATACTATCAATATATGAATGGAATAATATTTTTAAATGACTAGTTCTGAAATTGTTTCTCAAATATGACTGCAACTTTTTTATATATCGATTGTTAAGCAGTGAAAAAGTCTTGATGATTGTATTTTATTTATACGTGTTCAAGCTAGCAGCAGTTCCTATAGATTCTATTTAAACTGTAATCTTAGTTCTTACTTTCTGTTAACTCAGACTGCATTGTACTTATTATCTGAGTATCATATCATATGCAGGAAAATATTACTGTTACTACTACTACTACAACCAGTAATAATAGTAATAGTAATAGTAATAGCAACAGTAATAGTAATACTAAGAGTAGCATACATTTTTACCGCTCACTTATAGGATATGGAGTGGCTACTCTGACTTTAGGTTTGTAGTTCATCTCATGTACTTAGTAGGCGACATCTCCATAAATGTTTTGTTCAGCACTGTAAATAAACAACTGTGTAATAAAACTCATGTGCTGGAAATTATTTATATATGTTTTATTTTTCATTAATTTGTTTAGAATGAAATATGGTAAAAACTAAAAGTTATTTCACTTAATTCCTACAAGGATTAAAAGTCAAGTGTTCAATGTCCATTTGCTAGCAATAAACACACTATTTTATTCTGCTTGCAGTCTTTTCTTAGTTTAACTAAATATGAGATCTTGTGCAAAGATATACCACAGAATACATTAAAAGTTGTTTGTGGGAATATAGGAAAAAACAGAAACTTCAAACTGCTGGTCTTATCCAATTTTCAACATATTTTAAAGCAGTTATTATTATTATTATTATTGTTTAAGTTAGGAATCTTGTGCCATAAATAACAGCATGTGTTAAAAACATGAACTTTGATCACCGATAAGGATGTCTTGGCCAATCAAGTATTTGCATTGTATTCATTTTTGAGTAATTTACAGATCCTAGGCAACTGGAAAATATGTTTTTCCTATCACCTCAGCAGAATTATCCATCTTTTTTATTTTATTTCCTTCATTGGATTTTAACCACATTACAAGCACTGCCTTTGATAGTCTGAGGATTGTGCTGTGAAGTTTTACTATTTTTGTTAGTATGTTTAGAATGTTTTAAATACAGGCGGTAAGCTTTCTTTAGATCGTGTGGCAAAGTGGCACATGAAATCATCCTGCTTGTGCATACAGTCTTCTTGACCAGAATATGTGCTTTAGCTTTTGTTGTTTTATTTTATTGATTATGGCAAATAAGTGTTGACAGCTTAGCCGAGCTTATTTGTCAGGAATGATTTATGTGTGCGTGAGTGCCCATGTGGATGAGTGTGTGGACATGTGCATGTTTATATGTATGAATGTTTGCATGTGTGTGTGTGTGTGTGTGTGTGTGTGTGTGTGTGTGTGTGTGTGTGTGTGTGTGTGTGTGTGTGTGTGTGTGTGTGTGTGTGTGTGTGTGTGTGTGTGTGTGTGTGGTTTGTGTGTGTATTCATAATGTGTGTAATATGTCTGTGTACACATAAACAGGCAGAGCGTCTATATGCCTGGGTGCATGCACACCCACACATGCACACACACACAGACACACACACACACATGAGCGTGTGTGTAATATGTGCAATATGTCTCACTATGCATAAACAGCCAGGGCGTGTGTGTGTGTGTGTGTGTGTGTGTGTGTGTGTGTGTGTGTGTGTGTGTGTGTGTGTGTGTGTGTGTGTGTGCATGTGTGTGTGTAATATTTCTGTGTGCACATAAACAGGCAGGGCATGTACATGTGTGCGCATAGATATAGATATAGATATAGATATAGATATAGATATAGATATAGATATAGATGTAGATGTAGATGTAGATGTAGATGTAGATGCAGATATAGATATAGATATCTATAATTTTTGTGTAATGTGCCTGTGTGAAAATAAACAGGCAGGGTAGTAGCACTAGGGTAAAACAGTTGACATGCCTTGCTTAAATAATTTTTGGATTGAGAATCTCAATGTTTATGTGACTTGTACTGAAGATTTTTGGTCCGAGTTTGATCACCCCTTTAATAAGTTGCATTTTTACAAATAGGATGAATTAGCTTCTGAAGGTCATCCCTGTATTCCTATGCATTCTGGAATTGAAGAACATTCTTCTGTCTACTGTATGCATTGGTCTTTGCATTTCCTGTATTCCTTGCTTGATGTATTAATGTGGCCATATCATTTAAGATATTACTTTCATGTATATGATCAGTTTCATAGCATTCATTTTTACCTTATTTTTACAGGCCGGCAATAAGTTAGATTTTCAACATGAATGTAACACTGTGCATGTCATATGTAACACATGTTATTTGAGTCAATGTCATGCTTTTTTGCTAAAATCTGTAAAAATAAAAAAGGCATAGTGACTAAAATTAGACTAGGAAAGCATTTACGAAGAACTAAGTGCTTAGTAGATAAAATGGTATGGCAGTTATAAAGTGATTTTGCATGGATGTCATGTCATCTATCAGAAAGTTAGAAATTGCAGCACAAGAGTTTGTAATATTATTAACAGCAGCAAATGCAATTGACAGACTGTCGTAAAGATAGCATCAGGAAAATTAGGTGGCCAGTTAAGGTCTGCAGTTGCCCAAAGCAAATAAACACGTGTAAAGTTCAAAAAAACTAATATGCAATCAAACACCAAGACACAAATAGAGAGATAAAACCACACAAACAGACACAAGGAATAGACAGGCACAAGACATAATAACAGCAGGGAGTGATTAACACCTCATGTCACGGTGAGGAGAGATATATGAGAGGCACATTAAAAAGTACATTTAAAGTTGATGAGTATGTGAAGGTAACATCTCATCTTATGATAGTAAGAAAAATATGAGAGGTATACTGAAAGAAGTACATTTAAACTAGGTAAGAGTATGTGATCTTAAATAACACTTTGCAGTATTAACTAGTGAAAAATATTTATAGTGTTTAAAGGGGTTTTGTTACTAGGCTCAGACATTTGCATTTTTTTGTTTGTTTATCCTTTGTTGACTAGGTTAATCTCACAAGACTAGTAGCCTCTTTTTAGGGAAGACCCAAGGTAGCATTGACAGTGCCATGCGAACACCCCTACTCCTTTCAGTAGGTGCCAATGGATCTTTAATATCCACCTGAGCTACCACCAACTCAAGCAGATGAGACCTCAGTTTAATATGTCATCAAAAGGATGACACAATCAGTAGTACAGCACCCCACCACCACCTTTATACTGCACTGTTAGTAATCCATCTATCTGGTATGGGAATAGAACTCACAGCCTTCTACCCCCAAAGCAAGTATGCTACCTGTTGTGCCAGTGACACTAATACTAATGTGCTTTACATGTCATTAATATTACTAATGCTTCCCTTACATCTATGAAATTCTGTGTGCACTTTCAGGATCACAGATATTTGAATATGCTAGTAAATATCTTTGATTGCTATAGAGAATATTAAAATATTAAGCCGCAATCAACACTTCAACAGTAAGTACTAAATTATTTTTATAAACAAATATATTATTTAATCTTACCAATATTCTACAGTGAATATTTCATGTTGCTTAAAGAACTGTTACAAGCAAGAAAACATATTTTATAAATGTATGCATCCCTTTAAAAAAACACTTTTGTTCTAACAATTTTTTCTTTCTTCAGTGAAAACAATTAAAATGTTTATATTCTAAATGAGGTAAAATAATAGCTTTTGGCTATATAATCTTTCCACAAAACTTTTAAAACTGAAATACAAGTTCCATGTGCTGAGGTCATTATTGTCTTATTTGTTTGCTTTTACTTGTGAAGTATGTGTTTTACAGATTATGGGCTTGTTGCCAAAACTGTGGTATTATAGTAACAAAACAAATCTAATTAACAATTTAATAATACATTAACAACTGGCTATGGAAAAGGGATAAATACATCACAAACTGCTACACTGTATAACAATATCTTCTTCAACTTGACAATGAAATTTTAATAATACAAGTATAAAGTATTCTCTGAAAATTGTTGCCTCTTAGTTAGACTTTAGGCTAGCATACCTCTCAACTGTCCAGATTTTCACAGAATGCCCTGATTTTTGCCTCAAACTTTTTGGTCTGTCCTTAATAAAAATTTGTGGTTTTCTAGCAAATCATTGAGGACTGAAGTGATTAAAAAATGTCAGACATTTTAGTTTCAGACTTCATATTCTTCAGAAAAATGCATGCTAGCACAACACTTTTTATTCTAGCAACTTTCTAAATTGTTCTGAAGAAGTCTGCTTATGCAGATGAAAGCGCTTAACCTTGTGTTTTGTGAACTCGCTCTGTAGAGTGGATTTGTCATTAAATCATTTTCTTAATTCGAGTTGTGGTCCATTCGCTGCTTTATATAACATAGCATAGATGGTGGGTTGCCATCTTACAGTTGGAGTTTAAGGTGTAACTTTCTAAATTGATGAGAGCAATATTTAAAACGTGTCCCTATTTTTGGGACATTGTTGCCCCATTATTCTTGGCTTTGTCCAGATTTCTTGTGCTAAGAGTGTTGAGAGCTATGGGCTATATGCATCTATTTTGCATATTTTCCCTTAAGATTGCATTATAATGGGAGGTGTGCATAACTAATTTACAACTGAATGCTTAGCTACTTTGGGATTCAGTTTGCAGTGTGCAAATGGCTTACTTCACAGATATGTTTTCCTGCTTTGAAGATATTTTCATTTGCAACATTCTGAGAAGTTGAAGCTTCGATATTTACTTCCTTCAGTAGAACAAAGCGCTGATTCTGGTATATTTCACCACTGGTAACTTGGTATACATACTGAACTATGACCTGACCTAGTTATTTTGCATACTTTCAAATCCTGTTTGTTACACCTGCAATGAGAATGTGACTGATGAGTAGATGGGACTGACACTGCACTGCATCCTGCAGTCACAGACTTTTTTTGTTTATTATTTTTTTTTATTTTTTTGCTGGTGTGGTTGTTTGGGTAGGGTTATATAGATACATGTAGATACATATATTTGTGAATACATTGGGAAGGATAAAATGTGTCCCTGATTAAGGGAATTTTGGAAACAATAGGGTACAAGACACCTGAGACACATCACTTTTATACTGGAAGTGAAGAGTTTGAAATTAATTACTAACTTCCCCAGATAAAGACACTTTTGGAGGTTTATGATAGTGAAGTACCCACAAAGTATGTAAGATACATATGCACTAGGAAGAACTGCACTGTGCATTTGTTTTATTTATAGACTTTTTTTAAATGTGAATAGTCTGACTGGGCATAATTTATTTTCAGCACAGGCCCAAAACAAAAATCTTCACAGTTAACACAGTACATTAGCTTAATATAACAGAAAATATGCTATACTAAGATAAAGCATATTGCTTAATTTTCCCTCTCCAAAATGTGCACTGTACCTCTTATAGTGTAGAACAAACTGGCATAATCTGGGTCATGCTTAATAACTCCAATAAATAGCTCATAGCATAGTTAAAATGCATCACTTTCTATTTATAAAATGTACTTTTGGTGAAGTAATATGATTTAGTATTGTTTACCATGAATATTACTTAAACAATTTTAACAATGAATGTATGCTACACTTTTTAGTGTGGCACAGTGTGGAGCATGGAATTTTTTAAGACTCAGAAAGATCAATGTTTTTCATAATGAGTTATAGTTGAAAGGTATACAGTAAAATATAATAACACAAATCCACTTAGTTTGCCAAAGTATTGCAAACATATTCTAGAATGAAGCCCATCTAGGCAGACATTCACAATACAGTTGTTTTAGACAATAAACAGGGAAAATATTGATAAAAAGGTATGAAATGTCCATATTAAACAAAACCAGACATTTGGAGTACAATAAATCAAAACAAAAGACAGCAAAGAGAATTAAGTTTACAAGGTGTGAACAAGCTTCATTCAGCCCAAGACTTAGTTCCTTCAGCCAGTATTTGTAATATTTGAAAAGAGGATTCTGCCTAGTGAATTTATCTGATTAGCAAAAGAATAAAATAAAATAAAAGGTGTTGTGCATAATTGTATAAAAGTTTTGAGGATACCAATTCTAGAGCTTAGAAGGTGCATAAATAACAAAGCATTACTAAGCAAACAAAAATGCCTGACAGAATGGCCATTATCAGGGAAATAATGGACCACCCAGGGTGTTGTGAGGAGGGCCTCACCATCTCTGCAAGGTTGTTATTTCCCTCATTAACACCCTCCTTAGAAGACATTACTTCTCTTAGATAATGGGCTATCAATTTAATTGTTCATATTTGCTTCTTCTTGTTAATATATTTATTTATTTATTTATTTATTTATTTATTTCCATTTGTTTACTGGGAGTGTCTGACTGGGCCTTGTCTAGCCCATTTGCAGCGGAGTCCCAGGGAGAAAAGCTCCACAGTAAAAATGATTCAGAAAATAATGAAAGTGGTACAATTTATATATAGACAATATGATGATATTTTTAAGGAATGCAGACTATAGCAGTAACATACATAGATTTAATAGAACATTAACATACATAAAGTCTGCCAGTGATGTTAGTGTATAGACATAGAAGGCAATTAATAGAGAACATTTGGTGTAAATTATCTGACAAATTACCAGAAATATTCTATGAGAGTACACTACCAAATTCATATAGGATGTATGTTTGAGCTAGACTATATAATAGGGTGAGGGGGGAAGTAAAGGAGGAAGGTATGATGAATTTAGGGACCAGCAGAGGGCAAGAGAAGAAGATGAAGGGGTAGTATAGACAAACAAGTGTTGGTGTGACATGTAAGAGGAAGAGGGGGAGAGATAGTAAAAACCATAATAGGTAGAGTGCAGTGACTGGGACAGAGGAGGTTCTTTATAAGCTTTTAGTCAGGTTTGATACAGGAGCAGCACCAAGAATTCATGAAGTACTCCCTGAGTAGCTGTTTAAATGTAGAGGTACTGCTAGTATTGAGAATATGTTGAGGTATGTTATTCCAAGCTTTGGCCACTTTGTGTGAGTACAGAGAATCACTGTGACAATTATTAGACTTATTGACCTTAAGAAGCAATTTTTTGGAGGACCTTAAGGGTCTGTTACTAGCATAGGGTTGAACTAGATTACTGATAGAAGGGGAGTTGTCTGGATGGACCAAAATGGAGTGAGTTATTACTAGCTGGTTATAAATTAATAAGTGTGGAAGTTTGAGCCAGTTGAGTTGGCAAAGCGAGATATAGTGATGAGTTCTTGAGGGTTGGTTCATGGCAAATTTGGCTACTTTATGATAACAAGATTCTAGTTTAGTTAAGTCACACTTTCTTAGATTTGTAAATATAGGTGAGGCATGTGACAAAAGGAGGTACTGCCAGCAAAGCTAGCTAGAATTTTGTAAATAATTATATGTCATTTATGAATATCAAACTAATTTATATAAGATGCTTGTGTTACAAATGTATTAGAACTGTATGACATGTGTATATCAAACTGTTATGCACAGATGTCTGTGTTGAAAAGGTATTTGTAAAATACTTGTGCTTAAAATGTATCCACAGTGTGCCCTACTGGAAGAAAACAGAAATGTACATGCACTATTGTAACTGTTTAAATGTATATATTTTAACAGTGGAAACTGGAATACAGGAGGTTAACCTCAGTAGAGCAAACTGTAGAAATATATCAGAAATTAAATTACTTTATAGGCGAGGTCATAAAGATGTTTCAATGCAGCTAGAGACATAAACTCTGAACTAGGATGCTTTCTGTATTGTCTTTGGGGTGAAGTAATTGCTACTTTGGAAACATGAACGAAGGCAATTGTTTTATGACTTCCAGCACCTGCCAAAGATCTGAGAAAAAGCCCTTGTCTATGTATTTTTGTAGATAGATGCTAAATGCTAACAGCTGCTACCAATGGAGGGTTTGCCTGGGAAATAGAAGTCATATGACAAGAAGTGATGCCATTCTGCAAGCTCTTCCAGCAGAAATAGTTTAGATATTATTCTGAGAAGTCTCTTGCAGAGACATAGCATTCTGCATTCTGTCGTGGACCTGACAACAACAAGAACCAATTACCACATCTGCCTTGCTCTAAGTAAGTTATTAGAGTACAGTAACTCTCTCAGATACAGTCCGGAATATAGTGAAGCTTAGTTTAGATTTTGTTTTTCTTTATTTGTATGAGCCTGTACTGCAATGTTATTTTAAATATTTCCTGTGGTTTTGAACTCTGGTGTCACTGTGAATATATACTGAGTATTTTCTTGTTCTTTTATTATTTATTATTAAATATAGATAAACCTTTCACTCTGGTTGATGTGTCTAGAGATACTTAAGTTTTGAGAGTACTTGCATATTTATTTGGTGACACTGTGTGGGCCACTCCTAACAGCCTTGCTCTTGGTCAGACTACCATTTGTATTAATATTAATATTACACAGTTAAATTGGTCACCCTTTGTTAAGGGCCTTAAGGTTGCAGTCGAAGAGAGACTGGTTGCACTGGAAACTGCTTTATAGTCTGGGCAGAAAGGGGCATAGCTAGTAAACCTGTGCCAGCCTTTCTCAGATGTGTGTGTCTCTAAATCAAATCTCAAAGAGTGTGTATGTCAGCTACTTGCACAGGGTCATGAAGCACTGGCTGAACAGAGAGGGTGCAGGATGCCTTAGCTTGGTCACTCAGTTGAGATCTCAACTCTATAGCTGTGCACTGGGGAGTCTTACTGTGGATCTGGAGAAAGAGTGAGAAGCCAGCCCTAGACTGACTGTGGCCTCTGTGTGCATTTAAGGGAAATTGTGCTTGGTGCAGAGAGCTGAATCTGAAAATACTGTGTGTACCTATTATCCTCCCAGTGAATGTCTCCCCACAGGTGCCAGTGGTGAGGCTCCTTGATTACTGGTCCAGTGCAGAGTCATCACAAAGCATATAGGAGAGTGGATAGAAGGTGCATTCTTCTGATAGCATGTCTGGTAGAGTCGGTTAGGAAGGGTTTTATTCTGTACAGGGAACCTAATTTGATATGCACTTTCTTGATAATAAGGGCTAGATGTTTCCTAATTGTTTGCCAAATTTAAAGTCCTCGTCAATGGTGACGCCTACGAGCTTAATAGAGTCAAGCGGCTCAATGCATATATAAATATTTTTCATGTTTTTGCTATGAAATAGTTCATCAGCCTAATGTTTCAAACCTGCTGCAGTACTTGCAGTTGCTGCTGGAGAAAGTATTAGTTGTTTAAGTATTTAATGCCCACACACACACACAAACACACACACACACACACACACACACACACACACACACACACACACATTACTTTTTTCTTCTGTTTCCTTCTTTTCTTTTCTTTTTGTTTAACTCTCACTAAACAACAAAGCAGCATAAAACATGGTAGGTGTTTTTTTTTTTTTTGTAGTCTGGGCTTCACTCCAGTTTAATATGCTGCCATGAAGTGGCAGAGTTGTTCTTACCAGGCAATATCTGTACATTAACATTATCAGAGTATGTTTCACACAGTGACTTAAAGTGAGCTAAATAGCTGCAGTGAAAGATTTAAGGATCCAAGGTGGCATGTAGGAATGTACCGCTGATTAAATAGAGTAATAGGTGGATATTTGCTGTATTGATGCAAAACAGAGAGTGAGTCTTCTTTGAAGCATTGATGGATACTGAGAGAGTTCTGTGCCAGCAATTACACTACATATAAATGGGGATACTTAACCAGACAATGGTCCTGTATAATCCATGAGAAGAGACATCTATTAGGCTTATCTTGTTAGCAAAAAAATAATATAAACTAAATAAACAAGAATTAAAATGAACAAACAATATATGCATGTAGGGCCAGGTGCATACATGTTTATGGGTGAATTATGCTATAAATACAGAGGGATAAGAGCCTATAAAGCTCTTTTCTTTGGACCCTTGCCTGCATAATAACTCTAGGTCATATCAGTAACACGTGTGTGTGTGTGTGTGTGTGTGTGTGTGTGTGTGTGTGTGTGTGTGTGTGTGTGTGTGTGTGTGTGTGTGTGTGTGTGCCAGTCTGTCGGTCTGTGTGTGTACTTCATCTTCAAAACAAACAGCATCAGAACTACTACATCAAAAGTCCTAAATGTTGCTTGCTACATAAATAGGGCATGTTGGAGAGACAGATATTTTTTCTCGGAGAATTCTTACTCTCTGCAATAGGCTCCCCATCCATGTGAAGCAGAGTTCCTCCCTAGCCCTATTTAAGCGCAAGTTGCATCAGTGTATGGATAATCAGAAATTCACCCCTGGTCTGATGCCTATGTCTCTGATGGACAGAGGCTGTCAGTAAATCACCCCCTATATAAATCTACTTTGTGGGTCACATTTCAGTTGCATGGCTAGGCTTATAAGGGCCTAGTGGTCATTAGCCTGGTATACACCTATGAATCTATGTAGCCATGGCTATATGTATGTGTAGTGATAGGAAAGCAAATGATAAAAATTGAGTTGCAAAGTATGATAGCATAGCTTCACAATAAAGTAGCAGTGAAAGATTTCAGTACATTTCTCTGAATTCGAATATAGGGTCACAGGTTGTTACTAGGCTAATGACTACTAGGGCCATTACAAGCCTAGCTGTGCACCCCAAACAATCTGGGTTCCCAAGTATCATGGCCATCTATATGGAGGGGTGCATGTTATTAGGGATATAACTAAGGATTTGTAGGAGGGGTGTTAGGATAAAACTTTTCTTATTGACAGCCTCTGACCATAAGGAACAAGGGGGTGAGACTGGGAGTAAATTTATGATTTCTCATCCAGTTGTCAAGGTTTTATCTGAATAGGGTCGAGGATGAACTTTATTTTACACAGATGGGTAGCCTATTCCATAGTTGAGAGTTCCTTTAAGACACAACTCTATCCCTCCAACATATTCTGTTTATATCGTAAGCAAATTTCAGATCCCTGGATCTAGTGTTTCTGGTGCTATTTGTTTTGTGCATATGTATCAGGGTGAAATGAGGGCTGAGAGACCCAAACCCTGTATTACAGGAAATACAGCTCACAACCTTAGCCCTCTGCACCAACTGTCACATACGTTTATACAGGTATCCCCCTCATGTGTCTTAGTGCTATACCAGTATCTGTTGCTATCACTGAAAAATCTAATGCACTAAAATCTGCCAGCTGAAGTAATAATTGCAATGTGAACAAACTGCTAAAATACCTTAACATATGACTGAACTGTCTACTTTCAAGGTCAAAGTCATAAAACTAATTCAGCTTTTGTAAAACATATCAGGTGAATTATATTATCCTTTATTCATAATAAATTACAAGGTGAATTTAACAAGCTATCTGCCAATGTATAATAACCAAAAGTTTTGCACACAGCATTGTTTTCTTCAACAACTCTGAAGCAAGCATTCTGTCATACCCTTATCTCTAACAGATCTATTTTATGAAGAAGCATTTCCTCTGGAAGATCTGTCAGAGGCTAGAATATCAGGTGTTACTCATTTTGGAGTTCTTTTAAATAAAGCTCCATCTTCGGATTCTGCTCCAGTTTTTAATTTAAATTTGTAGAAGTACTGAGTCTGTTAAAACTAGTATTAACATAACATTCTTGTTATGCCATACCATGCAAATGTGACTCTTACCCTGTCATCACTTTCCCCTCTCATAATAACCCCCTTCTGGGATAACCCCCTTGACAATGACATTGTAGGACCATGGTGTTTGCACTTTGCTTGGGCTCTTCTCAGCGATCTAGCTTCCTGACCACCTCAGTTGCTGATCTTTGTGTATTAACTTTGGTGTCCCCACCACCAGTACCCCATGAAGGCACTTCAGTCACAGATCTGTATATGAGAAATGCATGCAGTATCCCTTTTTCCAGTGGATAGGCACTGGTTCGTGAGCATGCAGCAGATACTACCCAGCATTCTTATGTCAACACTCAGAAATTACAAAAGATAAGCAGGAACTGTTTGTCTAACACTAATAACCAAAATACAAACGGTCCAGGCACACTAAGGTAGCTTGAAACTGAGTTTACCATAAAACCAAATACTTCTAATAAAACCAAATACAAGCACTTTCACCTCCCCAATGCAAGGCTTTTTTAAGTATAAAACAACACATAAAATTCCACCATTTAAATAGCCTTTAACCTAAAAAAGGCACCAATTATTTAAAGGAACACTGTTGTTTTTTTTAAAAGACAACAAAAGAAGTGTAAATTTGTAAGACATATATTTTACTACAGCCAAGTCCATATGGTATTCTCATTGTCCTATTGAAAATCTGTTCCACTTAAATAGTGCATAAGTCAAATTTGTATTTGTATAAGGCAATGTATGTAGATGTATGTAACCCTATATCTACTATAATTTAATTGCTTTCTTTACTAAATAAGGCTTTATAGTTATATGGTCATTGAGACCCAGGGTGTTTGTTGCATTGAGCTTTAGTTGCCAGTAGGTTTCCGTACAGCTCAACCAATTCTCCCAATCACCTCCCCTTGGGTCCCTTGTGACGTGTTCTAAAATACCAAAGCAAAATCCCAAATGACTAGGTTCATTATTTAAATGTCTATAGAGGGCATTATTTAGGTTTTTCTTCTTAATGTTGTAAATGTGCTCATATATCCATTTACTTAATCCCCTCTCTGATTTACCTACATAAAAACTTGAGCAATTTTTACACACTGCTAAATACACTATACCTTTTGTTGCACAGTTCCCTCTTCTAAAATAAATAATACTGTTTGAACTATTTTGTAAAACTATTTGATTCTTATCAACAATGTATCTACAGTATCCACATCTACCACATTTTTTTGTTCCTGTGTCTTCATGGTCACACTTTCTATACCTATTTTTTTCAAATAATTGCTTTAAATTTGTTCCTGTTTTAAACACAAACCGGGGAAACTCACCAATTTTATGTACTATCTCTTGATTGAATTTCAGCATTTTCCAGTTGTTCTCCACTATGTTTTTAATTTCTTTCGAACTATTATTATATTGAGCCACCAGTGCCCTATTGTAATTCTGTTCTATTGTTTGTTGTCCCTCTGAGTAGTTTTGTTTTTCTCCTAACAAAGGTGTATATTTTGTACCCCAACCTACCTTAACTTCCTTAACTACATTTTCAATTAAATCATAGGGGTACCCTCTAGCCCTGATAAAATCTGATATTAATTCAATTTCACTAATGAAATCATTTTTTTTAGGTCATCCTGGCAGCTGTGACCATCTGACCTTTTATAATGCTCTTTTTTTGCTTGCGCGGGTGGGCACTACTGTAAGGTAAATAAGAATTACTGAAAGTGTCTTTACGAAAACCCTTAGATTTTAAATGTCCATCCTTTTTCTCTAACCTGACATCTAGGTAGTCTATAGTGCTGTAATCAAATTTATAAGTAAATTGCAAGAAACTAGTGGTAGAATTGAGGTAATCAATAAAAGTAGTAAGGGCTTCTGTAGGTCCTTCACAGATGACAAATATGTCATCCAAAAAACGATGATATAGTTTGATGTATTTCCAATAGGTGGAACTGAAAACATAAGTAGTTTCCCATTTGAGAAGGACTAAATTAGCGCATATGGGGGCACATGCTGCCCCCCATAGCTATGCCCCAAATTTGCTTAAAGGTTTCCCCCTCAAAATAAATAAAATTGTTCTCTAGAACAGTTCTAATCAATTCCACTAAAGCATCTACATCTATTTTTAAAGAAGCCCTTTTCTCATGTAGTAATAAATGGAACATCTCTAAACTATCCTCAATCGGTATGCACAAAAATAAATCAATTACGTCAATGGTAATAAAGCACATCTCATTTATGTTCATTTCTGTTTTCAAACTATGTAGAAAGTCCCATGAATCACTCAAAAGAAGTTCATAATCCTTCAGTACGTGTTTTAAAGAGTGGTCCAGAAAGGTGACTATAGGATACGTTTTTGACTGCTCACCTGAAAGAATAGGTCTATAAAGTGGGTCAAAAACACATTTATGAATTTTGGGGGTCCCAAAGAATGAAGGTATTGTTGGCTTCTTAATCTGTAGTATCCCCCCACTTTCTGTTCTATTCTATTCCAACATTAATTCGTCAAATCTACTTTTCTGTTAGAAATATTAATCTCATTCGTGGATACTGGTACATATGTGTTGATATTGTTTAACATTTCTAACATTTTACTTGAATAATCAAAAATATTGACTATAACTATCCCTCCCCCTTTGTCTGGTCTCATAATATGAACCTCTTTATCTGTCATAAGTTCTTCCAAAATCTCTTTTTCCTTAACAGTTAAATTTGATCTATACCTTTGCTTTTTCCTAGAGACATTTTTGTTTAATGCATATAAATCTGATGTACATGCTGCCTCAAATACTTGAAGTGATGGGTGTAGAGGTGGGTTATAAGTACTAGCTTGCTTAAAAAAAAGTCTGTTTTCCCTTGTTGCTGTTGTTCAAACATGAGGGCAAAATTTAATTTTCTAGTGAACTGTTTAAGCTCAGAAGGTGTGTCACATATAATAAATTCTTTAGTAGGTATAAACTTCAATCTTTTTTCAAATGGTTGAAAATGTTCTAGCCTAATCTCGATTCCACTTAAATTAAATATCTTGAAGCCATTATATGTTAAGAGTTATGCCATCATCACTAATTGTTATCCTTTCCCTCCCTTTTGACCTTCCCTTGGTGTTTCCCTTTCCTTTTCCTGTTGAAAAATCCTGTTCATTTACTTCCTCCCCTTCAGAATGTGTAACATAATCCAAACCAACTTTAGGGTCTATTGGGTTGGGTGTTTTTAATTCAAACACTGGATCTATAGTCTTGATGTTTTCTTGCACATCATTTACCTCACCACCCTCTGTTGCAATGTTTGTGGGCCCCCCGAATAATAACGTCCTTTTGGGATAACCCCCTTGACATTGACATTGTAGGACCATGGTGTTTGCACTTTGCTTGGGCTTTTCTCAGTGATCTAGCTTCCTCACCATCTCAATTACTGACCTTTGTGTATTAACTGTGGTGTCCCCACCACCAATACCCCATGAAGGCGCTTCAGTCACAGATCTGTATATGAGAAATGCATGCAGTATCCCTTTTTCCAGTGGATAGGCACTGGTTAGTGAGCTTGCAGCAGATACTACCCAGCATTCTTATGTCAACACTCAGAAGTTGTACACACCCTCACATAACAAACAGAAAGCTTAATGATCGGATTTCTGTAATAAAACTTCAGAGCAGAACAAGTTGCCTGTCAGCCTGGGTAAACTAACCACCTAACACAGCTTCGAAGTCAAAGAAGTCGTCAGCTCCTCTCCTTCAAACAGTCTGCTAAGTTTTCAACACAACAAGGGATCAATCCTAGATGGATAAGTTCTATAATATATACACATTCTCTCTTTACCTCAGCTAATACCATGAACTTCAACATTCAGTGTTGACTTATGTCTTGAAAATGTCAGAAATACATTAAAAATACACAAGGACAGAAAATGACTCATTTCCAAAGGCTTTTCTGGATTTTGTTGAGCTATACTTTACTTTACCAAACATAATCATATGAATATGGAAGTCACTAAACTGGATGTTACCATTTTGACTAGTCTAGTTACTTATTTTATCTCAGAGGTGATATAGCTTTGAAAGTATGACGATGTCTTTATTATTTTTCCTTCTCACCATGAGACAGGATTTTGCTACATGGGAATTAGAACAGATAAGTAGGGTGATAGGGTGTAATGCCTCTCATATTAGAGAGTGCAGGGGGACTTACTCCTGCAAAAATCTTTTTATAGTATTTGACTGGTCAATTATCTGATTTCTTAAGTATAGAATATTATTTTGTTGGGTTCTCATTTCAATTTTGTATGGGGATGCTTTTAATATTCTTGTTATATTTTTAGTGTTTCATTTGATTCTGCCTTTTTTGTGTTATGTGAGTGTAGAATGTATTATTTTGGTAGATTCTGTCTTCCTCTTTTGTGTGTGGTTTACATTTAGATGGGATTTTTCTTCAATAAATAACATCACTTTGGTGGGTATTGCTTTAATAAGTAACACTAAATCCACTGGCAACAGATTCACATTCATGTTTAATACAATAAAAGTAGATTCTGCTTTCTACTTTTGTCTCTCATGTATGTGTGTGTGTGTGTGTGTGTGTGTGTGTGTGTGTGTGTGTGTGTGTGTGTGTGTGTGTGTGTGTGTGTGTGTGTGTGTGTGTGTGTGTGTGTGTGTGTGTGTGTGTGTGCTGTAGAGAAAGAGATAGTATATTACCTTTGGTCATGCATACACATCATCAAAACACATTTAAAAGAAAACTATAGTTGAATGTACCTTTCCTTGAAATGTTATTTCCTCAAATAAAACCAAGTGAAAACAGATATCTTTCCTTTTCTGATCAGTTAAAAACAATCACTAACATACATAAATAATTTGTCTGAATAGTGGTATTGTTAGAGAAAGGGTGTTTAGCACCCTAATATGTATAGCTGGTGTTAGTGGCAGTGGTAGGTTTATGATTGGCATACAAGTAATGTGGTATAGGGTGGCAAATAAGACAGACATACGCATGCACACACACGCGCGCATGCACACACACACACACACACACACACACACACACACACACACACACACACACACACACACACACACACACACACACACACACACACACACACACACACACACACACCCATACACACACACACACTTCAAACATACAAATAACCGAAGCACAAAGCACACCAACATATCCATCTCTTTCTTTAGACCTTACTGTAGCCATGATGCCAGAGTAATACTATGGACTAGGCTTGTAAAGGCTCCAGGGCAATTAGCCTAGTACACACCTATGAACCTATAACACACAAACATTTGCACACATGCACTCAACCTCAATAGCACAAAACTTTCATGACAAATGAAAGTTTTGTCATTACAACCCAGTTCCACTTACCTCACATTTGACACTGCACATTTTGGCTATTCAAGCACTTGACAAAGTATGCATTCAATGAGTTCTGTCACCAAAAATAATCCTTTGATGAATGACAAGTTTGATTAAATATATGTATGTACATATGTATATAGGTTCCTCTTTTCCTGGCCCTTATTAGACAGGTCATTGAGCATAGTGCCCTCTTTGGCATGTCTATCCAATCACATGGAGCAACTGGAACACACACAGAGATACCTTACTAAAAGTATATAAGGCCTAAACACTGTGTCCTACATGCACTGACTCAAAGCCTGCCTTTATACTCGCTATCCTACAGGCTGGTAAGATTTGACCTACATCTAGTTTACAAGGCAATGTGCAAACCAATTCTGAAGGACCTTCTGCACATCAGCAAGGCAAATGGGATCAGAAATACATGGTCTAGGACTCTAACCTCTTCTGCAACATCAACAGAATGTTTTGGATGGATATATATATCTCTCAAAGGATACTACTGCCCTGGAACAGACTCTCACCCACGTAAAACAAAGATCATCCCTCTCCATATGCAAGCACAAATTAGAGCTATGGATGAGTTATAAAAAAATTACCACATGAATGTCCTCATACTACTAATGGACACAGGCAGCTCCTAATTGTTTTATTCTGAGCTTTCTCAAATTATTTGTGGTATAATCCCAGTTATTCTCACTAGGGGTAATATATAATTATTGACTATGGGATGGGTACGACCAGTTTAACACCAAATGAGATAGGTTAATTCAAACACCAAAAGGGAAACTGCCTAGGCTTAAAATGGCCCTTTTCTCCACTGTAGTGCGATATCAAAGTTGGCATATTTAGTTAGGGAGATGTGGGGGGTGGTATATTTAGTTAGGGAGGTGTGAGTGGTGCAAACCCCCACATTGAGGAGTGTGGTGGGTGCAACCCCCCCACCTGGGTGGGTTTGACATACTGCTGTGTTTTTCTTGGTTGAATGTTGGTCAACTGCCCCCATTCACTGAATAGAAATCCAGTGATGTGAACATTCGCTTATCTGAACATTCAGTGTTTTCTTACATTCATAGGTTCATAGGTAGGTACTAGGCTATCTGCCCGAGGGCATTCATAAGCCTAGCCAGAGTGTGTCAGCTTTCACTGCCCCATTGATTAATTAACTGAGCCTCTGTAAAGAAGAGCCAATGAAGTGATCCCAGGGGTGTATTTTCTGTTACATAACCACTCGTCAAGGTTTCTCTTGAAGAGTGTTAGTGAGGGGCTCTGCCTAATGTAGTTAGGAATTTTGTTCCAAAGCATGGGGAGTCTCTGTGACAGGAATCTAGCCCTCCAGCATGTTCTATTTATTGTTGTGGCAAGGTTTAGCTCATTAGAGCAAGTGGCTCGCAGTGATTTGGATTTCTTTAGGTGGAGCATGTCCATTAATTCTGAGTTGGATATGGCTTTGTAAGTCAGGCAGAGATCACCTCTGAGTAAGCGATATGCGACTGAGTACAGCAGGAGTTTTTCCAGTCGGGCTGCATAGGACATATGTTTGAGGCCAGTAATC
Organism: Protopterus annectens; assembly: GCF_019279795.1. Classification (NCBI taxonomy): domain Eukaryota; kingdom Metazoa; phylum Chordata; order Ceratodontiformes; family Protopteridae; genus Protopterus; species Protopterus annectens. The sequence goes on along the minus strand of NC_056732.1, from coordinate 1,609,134,089 downwards.
CTCTTGGTGAGGTACTTTTGTGGTCTTTCCAGCTGTTGGAAGTGTCTTGTGAGGTACATCCAGAATGGGGCATTGTACTCTATGATGGATCTGATGAGTGACGAGTAGAGGGGCACTATAACCTCTTTATTTCTAGATGCGAACCCTTTAGTAATCAGATGGGCTACATAGAAGGATTTCCTAACTACTTTGGCAATATGATTGTCAAAGGAGAGATTACTATCTACCTGGGTCCCCAGATCTCTTATTACCTCTTCTGTATTAAGGGGGCTGGCATCTATGTGGTAATCCATGGATGTTTTGTTTTTCCCAAACAGGATGACTATGCATCTTTTGGCATTTAGCTTGTGGCGATGACTTTGACACAAGGTGTCCGTCTCAGTAAGGCCCTTTTGGAGAATGTCCGTGTCAGCCGGAGAGTCAATTACAACTCCCAGTTTGCAGTCATCGGCAAACTTGGTTAGCCATAGTCCTCCTGTGTTTGCCTGTACTTCTGAGAAGTATATGCCGAACAGTAGAGGTCCCGGGACCGAGCCTTGTGTGACACCACTTGTGACTGGTTTAGAGTCGGACCTGGAGCCCGCTATTCTTACTGTGTGAGTTCTGTCTGTAAACCAGTTGGCAACCCATCTCGTGATGTAGGGGTTTATGTTCAGGCTGGTGAGTGTTTCTATAATTCCAGAGTGTGGAATGGTGTCAAAAGCCTTGGCGAGGTCAAGGTAGGCTGTGTGAACTACCTTCCCCTCATCTATGGCCTAGGTGACTATCTCGAAGAAGTCAACCAGGTTTAGTAGGCATGATCTGCCCTTAACAAAGCTGAACTGGGTCAGTCAAGTGTTTGGAGGTTCCCAATGTCTTTGTTAATGAGTTCCATGATGATGCGCTCCATAGCCTTGCAGACCAGGCTAGTCAGGCTTATGGAGAGATAGTTACCAGGGTCAGTTGTGGCCCCTCCTTTGTGAAGCGGAATAACCATTGCTATGCGCCATTCTATGGTCATGTAGCCTGTGGAGAGGCTGAGGTTGAACAGTGTGTTTAGGAGGGGAGTTAGTTCATTCTGTAGTTCATGTAAGATGCAGCCTGGGACACCATCTGGCCCCATTGACGCTGTGCTTTTGGCTTTTGAAAGGGTTGTTTTCATCTGTGCGTCTGTGATTTCTGAGACACTACACTTTTCCGGTATTGTTGTGGGCCCTTTTGGAGGAGAGAGGGGGTGAAGTTTGCACTGAATCTATCTGCCAGGATGTTGGCAATATCAGTAGGTTCAGTATATTTTGTGCTATTTTGCACTAGCTCAGAGCATATCTGCGAGTTGCCAGTTAGATTCTTGAAATAGCTAAAGAAGGCTTTGTGGTTATCTTTCGAATCCTTGCCTATTTTTCTTTTGAAGTTAGCCTTGGAGGATTTTATGAGGGACCTTAGTTTCTTACTGATACTGATCAGGGATGTCTTTCCTTCTTGGGATTTGCTTTTTTCTCAACTAGTTTCCTCCTTCTACTGTATAGCCTGTTTATGGAAGGGGTCCACCAGACTGGTTTCCTTCTCTTAGGAGAATGAGTCTTGGTTTTGCTAGGGATGGCACGATCCATGCATCCTTGTAGGTGCTCACAGAGTGCATTTGAAAAGGTTTCTGCATCTTGGACACTGTTATCTTTTAGCATGGGGGTTGTGAAAGTTACAACCTCTGTCTTAAGTAAGGTGAAGTCTTCTCGATTAAGTGGGTTTCAGGTAAGTGAAATTGTGAAATTTCAATTATCTGCAGTAGACCCATATATATATATATATATATATATATATATATATATATATATATATATATATATATTTTTTTTTTTTTAAATTTTATTTTTTTAGGTGATTCATGTTTAGGAAATCAGAAGACGTTGGAAATTGAGATAGAAGGAAAATAATGTAATGGGTTAACAGTTTCACGTAGGAGGTGAGTTTGAATAAAAGAGAAGTCTGAATGACAAGGTCACAGCTAAAATTAGAGGTGCTTGGGCCAACCAGCACGAGTGTTAGTGACCATGTGTGACAGATGAATCAGAGGTGTGGCCACTATTTTATATTTTGAACTCAGACCTACATTACTGTACCCACCATCCACCTATCATTTAAAAATGCCTTCAACCTTCAACATGTTGCCCCTCTAAACATAGCAAGAAACACATTTTTGTCTGCTGCTACTTATAACCATAAAATAGCTATTTTAGATGCATTCCTCTCACATTAGCAACTTTTGAATTACTCTGTGCTATAAACATTAATTTAGACAGTTGTAAACATTTTCTGCTCTTTGATTAATAAAGCTTCCTGGGGATGCTAAGAAATAATGCACTAACTAATGTACCCTGAGTATGCACAGCTACACCCTTGAGAAAAATGTAAAAAAAAATCTGAAAAGTAAGGTGTAAAAAACAAAGCTGCAAGCAGCGATTCTTAAGGGCACACAAACCTGGGCAGTGAAGGCACAGCAGTTGGAAAGGCTTGAGGTGATGAAGATGAAGAGCCTAAAATGAGGAATGCCCACTGTGAGACAACAAAGAAATGAGGGCATCAGAACAGAAGACTAAGTAGCCTCAGTTGCATGGAAGGTCAAGGAAACCCAGATTGCAGTAGTTCGTTTACATGTGAAGGAAAATGCAAGAGAATTTGGTGGAGATGATTTGGGAAAGACTGGAGGAAGGCAAGAGGAAATTAGGATATCCAGCCAAGAAATGGAGGCATTGTATGAGAGAAGACCTGCAACACTCAGGCATGACTGTCGAAGAGGGTAGGAGAGTGACACTAAATCAAGAGGGAGAGATAGCAAAACAGACAGATTAGACATTGACATAAATATTAATATAGACATAAACGTAAGTATGGATGCAGATATAGAAAATAAAAATAAATAGCACATGCAGGGACATGCCTCCTACCCCCCACCCCCATTAAGCGATGCAATCATAGCATGTGTGTTTTACTGGTATGTTCTTAGAATGAGCTGAATGTTTATTTTTTTAAGCAAGAAATATCTTTGTTATCACTTATGACATAGCCAATCATACATTTATATAGATGAAAACAAATCATATTGGCATATTTTCAGTTGCAAACATTATACATCATACATAATCTACTACAAAGTAATTGTCAGTCAAACATTACATAGCTCATTCAGTTCCTGCCTTCTTTAAACCTTATTCCTACTCCAAAACATTATTCTATATGCATTGCTCCCACAATTCCTATTTTTTCAGTGTAATTTTCTCCTACCCTTTCCTAAAGATCACACTTCCAGTTCTTTTATCTCTCTTACTATATTCGCTACTTCTAGTACAACTGGTTAAAACACTGATTGCCATTTTACTAGCTTTATGCATTTTTATTTATTGACTTTGTGGTAACTAAATGTAAACTTCAAGGAATGTATCCAGTTGTTAGGTATTTTGGACCATCATAAATTTAACTAAAAATACGCCTGTGATCATGGACAACTTAAACTTAAGTACTATATATCCATCTACCAATATGTTTTTGAATACTGTAAGTAGACTGACACTACAGAGCATCTAACAATCACCTCTGACTTAGAATGTCATGTCTAGTAACCATGGATCTCCTGAAGACAACAAACTCATAGTCTGCAAATTACAGTGCCTGAAGGCAAAAAAGACAGTCATTGTCTAGAAGAATCCTGTTTTTCAGCTGACTACCTCAGCAGTTTAATTGTTCTTTTAATGGAACAAACACACTTTCAGCTTACTACGATTATGTAATTCCAGGAAGTGAAAACAGGAACTCCTGTCAGGCAGACTTCACCTGTACTTGTGATAGACACAGAAGTATAATAAACGCCATTGTTTTAATTTTGGAAAGTTTGTTGATGTGTGCTGCAGCTGATTTTATTTTTCTATTAGTGACCCAGTAGAAATACCTGCAGAGACTGTGGTCATGCTTTAACTCTAGTCTGCTGTTTGACCTTGGGTCTCAGGAATGACTTAAGGGGGCTTGAATTAGCTATGCCCTTAGCTGAACAGAAGATTCATTTTACTCCCCAGGTAAACGTCATCTAATCACCATCATTTGAAATGCCGTTGAGTATGATACTGCATTCGTATAGTTAACCTTTTAACAAGTCTAGACAGCTTTTTTAACTTGATGAGATCATTATAAATGAATCATCAGCTAAGGAGTTAATACCTTGTGGAGAGCCAGAAAGCAGAACAAATAGAATCTGAAATGCACAGGAACAACATGCTTGTCCTAACATCTCTGAATTAGAAGTTAATATTACATTTAATTAAGGTAGTTTCCAGTGATACTGTGGTTTCTTGTCAGTGACTGATGTTGGAAAATACGGCTGAGTAGACTTTTCTGCATGTGTGTTCAGTAACATGAGCTGTCAACAAATTAAAATCAAAAGCATAGGAGAAACAGGACTGTTTAGAAAGATTACAGTTTACCATAAAGACATATTAAGAATAATTTCCTAAATTTGCATCACTGGTGGGCAATTAATAATGAAGCCAACATGCAGACTTTATACTGGATCCTTCCATCTCTTTTTTTAAGATAATTTCAAAGAAGGAGCACATATTATGAATCACAAAAACATAGTATGTAATAGCTGAAAGGAATGCTGGGCCTGTGTGTTTGTAAGGTTTCTTTACTTCCTGCAAATACTGCCCTTTCTTTATGGTGGCTAGCTTAACTGTCTCCTACTGTCATTGGTGCAACCCTTTGCACTTCGCAAATGTCTGAACAACCCTTTTTTCCTATTTTTTACGCACCTGTTCTCTTGGGTGACTGAAGAGCATATGTTTGGTTAATGTATTTGCTTGATCAACCAGTGTGCAGCCAGAAGCTAAGGGATTCAAACACCGATCTGTACGTTCAACCTTCTCAGTACAGTATAGCTTTACTGACATAACTCACAATGACTGTGGCTATTCCCCCATCCCATTCTTATGTGTTTATTCTTGTTCTTATAATCTCTTTTTGTGTTCTCAGTGATGTTAGAGTAAAGTGGACACACATATATATATATATGTATATCTTTATTATATTTAACTTATTTATTTTAAATTTAATGCAGAAAGCCCCCTAAACCAGGAGCTGTGTGGGAACAGTCTCACCGTGCAAGTAAATTAAATGAATTAAAGGTCACACACTAAACATCTGAAAGGTGATAGGAAACAAAGGGAGGTCTTTATCAGTGAGCCCAAAAAAGCCACATATAGATCTAAAGTAACCTGATACAAAATGGTTAACAGTCCATTAAGACTAACCTGCTGTGAAACTTGTCTTAAAACAATTGCTTTCCTTGTCTAGTACTACCTCTACCTATTTTTGAAACACCTATGAATGTAAAGCCTACCACCAATTAAGGCAATATTTCTGTCAAATCACCACCCTTTCTATAAAGCAATTTTTTTCTGCTGTCTAAGTCTAGCCCCTTTACCTTACATGTTAATTGTCCCTTCTTTTCTAATTCTTTCTCAATGCACCAAACCCTTAGTCAAACTCACTGTTCATATTTCTTTTAGTCGGGCCTTCTCCTGTACTAAAAGAGAGCCAGTCTTTTCAGTTTGCCCCCATATCTAAATGCCGACATTCATTTTGTCATTGTGGGAAATCCCCTTTGTACGTCTTTCAAAACTATTATCTCCATGGTTATGTAAACTTTTTCCTGTTCTTTGAGTCCTATGACCTTAGAACAAATCAAAGCCATTGTGGCAAAGCAAGTTCTAATATGCTAACATATCAACAACATATGCAAACTTTTTCCTGTTCTTTGAGTCCTATGACCATAGAACAAATCAACACCATTGTAGCAAACCAAGTTCTAATGTGCTAACACATCAACAACATGTAATGAGATGTTAACTGTGATACTTTAACATCCAACAACAGAATGTGGGGTCAACAGTAATGCTGTCAGTCTGTAGATGGCAGTAGTACACCTCAGTCTCTACATTCATGTTATTAATAGGTTCATATGTTAATACTAGGAAAACTACCCCTATGGGCCATTTTAAGCTTAGCCAATTATCTTACATGAGAATCAAACCCTCCATCTTGTGTTTATAAGATAAACACTGTAACAATTATGTCAATCCCAAGCAAACTCATCTGCATGCATTACACATAGGTAAATTAGTCTACATACTATTACAAGCCTAGCTAATACCCAGAGGTCAGAATCAAACCTTGTGCTTTGCGTCTGTAAGTTTAAGACCTTAACCATTATACCACTCCTTCCACTTTTGCATTATATGTTTTGACACCTTGCTAACTTTCCCCAACTACACTTTTACAAAGTGCTCTTAGTGACTTGGAGCAGGGGCTAGCACAGTTCCAGAATTTGATTCATCTGCTGTTACCCCCATATTTATTCCCCTACACACACACACACACACACACACACACACACACACACACACACACACACACACATATTCTTGTTAACTTCAACTCTAACTTAATTAGGAGGTTGCCAGAATGGTTAAGGTATTTCACTTACCAACATAAGGTGCAGGATTTGATTCTCACATGAGATCATTGGCTAGGCTTAAAATGGGCCATAAGGGCAGTTAGCCTAGTACTAACCTTGTTTGTGTCTTTTGGCTTTTCCCAGTTAGGGGTCACCACAGCGGAACTCCGGTCCGCTAATGCTTGGTAGTGGATTTTTACGTACCGGGTTGCCAGCCCTGATGCGCAACCTTCAATGAAGGCATGCCCCATTCACGTATGCCTCCACACAAAAGATGGTCTAGCTGAGAATCGAATGGGACAACGTCTTGCTATGAGGCGACAATGCTACTGCAGCACCACCACCGCCTAGTACTAACCTATGAATCTATAATTTGTAGTAAATCTCCATTGCTACATTTTTTTTTGTTTTCAAATACTCTATAAATCCTTATACAAAACTTTACTTAAGTTTCATTGTTCCCACATTACTAGCTAAAACAAAAGTATTAGCTTTCCTTAAATTTACTTTGAAAAGTCTGAATTGTAAAGCTTGTGGAACTTCTGTTGCATACCCACTAAAACCATTGGATGTCTACTCTACACTTATAAAAGTTTGCTATTTTGTGCTATAGTTTCTAAGGCTGGTTTGGTTTGGAAGTTGTTTTTTGTAATCAAAAGGTTTTATCCTTCATGCTTTACTGGTCTGTGAGTTTGTGTATATATTTTTTTTTACAAAATTAATTTGGTCATCTTTTCTTTCAGATGTAGTATTTTATTTTATTTTTTTATGGCTATGGCAATCACAGATGTATCGATTTTTTATTGTATTTTGGACTACTATTTACGCAAGATCACTGTGCAATGTGAAAGGCATTTTTTCACTAAACCCCACTGATGTGCAATCATGAATTTAGTATATATGTGTATACACATATATGTGTATACATATATGCATATATATATATATATATATATATATATATATATATATATATATATATGGGTGGAGAAGAGTGTCAGGAGTGATTTGTGACAGACGAGTACCTGTAAGAGTGAAAGGGAAGGTCTACAAGAGGGTAGTGAGACCAGCTATGTTATATGGGTTGGAGACAGTGGCATTGACAAAAAGGCAGGAGTTTGGGCTGGATGTGGCAGAATTAAAGATGTTAAGATTTGCACTGGGTGTGACGAGGGTGGACAGGATTAGGAATAAGTATATTAGAGGGTCAGCCCAGGTTGGAAGGTTTGGAGACAAAGCCAGAGAGGCACGATTACGTTGGTTTGGACATGTGCTGAGGAGGGATGCTGAGTATATTGGGAAAAAGATGCTAAGGATGAAGCTACCAGGTAACATGAAAAGAGGAAGGCCTAAGATAAGGTTTATGGATGTGGTGAGAGAGGACATGCAAGTGGTTGGTGTAACAGAGCAAGATGCAGAGGACAGGAAGAAATGTAAACAGGTGATCTGCTGTGGCGACCCCTAATGGGAACAGCCGAAAGAAGATGATGATGATGATACACACACATACACACACACACACACACACACACATATATATATATATATATATATATATATATATATATATATATATATACAGTAATAAGGAGAGGTAAAGCCTGCAATGTGGGGCTGTAAGGACAGGATTATCTTCAAGAAAGTGCTTTAGATGTTTAATAAATATGGTAGCAGTTGTTTTGACCAAGTCACATTTAACAGAATCACAGTTAATTAAACACAATCGATTAAAACTGATTTGACTGAAATCACGTTTGATCGAATCATGATTGACTGAAAAATATAATATAAAGAAGCTGTAACTCACTGTGTGTCTTTTCTCAACTGTTCTGTATCCATGGAGTTAGTATATTTAAGAAAGGGGTACAGTGGGTGGTGGTGTAGGGGGGCATGCCCCCTTGCAAAAATCATTTTAAGTATGTTTGCACTAATGACGTTTTCTATAAAATGTGTTTGTGTATCAGTAATGATTCACTGTGTATCTTATTTCTTTTCTCCGTTGTTATTCAACTGTGGCATTAGTATATTTATGTAAGGAAGTGTGGAGGCAAAAACAAGTTTGGTGTAATTAAGTTTTTCAGTCATCATATGTGATTCAGTCAAATAATTGCTCTTGCATGTATATAAATATACATTAATGGTTGCAGTCTGTAAGAGCGAACATTAACTGTTTTTTGTTAGTTATCTAGATTTTAATATAAATTATGCATTATAGTTTCCTAGTTTACTCTCTTCTTAGGCCTGAAGAGACATTGAAAAGCTTTGTCACGTCAACATTATAACGACGAGGATAAAGTCGTTCTCTTTGGATTGGCAGTCATTAGCATTAATGCCAGGGATAAACTCACCCTTCCAGTCATCTTGGTTTGATCTAAAGTAATTGAGGGAGGTACTTTGCTTGATGTGTAGAGACAATCCATTACAAAGTGGAGGGAGAATGTGTTGAGGAAGAAAGCTACCACAACAAAAAGGTGATCTTACAGGAGAGCCGGATTTATGTCCTTGGAGTGAGTATTAGTTGAGTTGCTTGATCTATTAAAGTGAAGTGTTGAAAAGTATGGGATCTTTAATAGCACAAAGGTCATGTCTGAAAAGCCTATAAGAGATTGAGCAAAGGGATAAAGATTTTAGTTTGTCAGAGCAGTTCAAGTAGCATAACCTGAGAGTTTTCTATTAAGAAATCGCTGTTGCCTTTCAAGATATACTAGGCACTTAGAGTGATACATCACAAAGGGGAACACTGTATTCAATAAAGAGGAGAAGTCTTCTCGCAGCTTTCTCTAATCTTGCAGAATGTTCCTGACTGTGCCTCACGTTTTGCCGTGTCCCACATAAAATATTTTATTTTATTTATTTATTTATTGACATTTGTTAACCGGGTTAGTCCATTTGGGCTTCTGGACGATTTTCATTGAAGTCCCAAAGAGAAAACCTCCAAGTACAGACAGTTTCACAAAAGACATAATATTTACAGCAGCAAATGATAAGAAATTGGGTTATACAATTTCATAAAAGTACAAAGCATAATAATTTTTTAGTGACTTACTAAGTATTACAGTCAGTCAATATCAAGCATTAAAGTTTCATACTTCATACTGGTCAGGAAATGCATGTTGATGCAAAACCTGTCATTCTGTTAACTTTTTAACATTTGTCCCCATTATCTTTTGGCTTAGTCCCTAAGTTAAGAGCTATGGGACAAGGACATCCTTGCACCTAGCAGAGATACCTCATTAAATATGCTGTCCAAGACAGAAGGAATTTCTGCCCATAACTGGCAGTATTTTAGGTAGGAATGTGAGTCAGAGGAGTCATTTTTTTTTCCTTTTTGTTAGCGTCTTTCTCTATCATAGGCTTTCCTTATAACTGATTATTATTTTTCATGCCTTCCCTGGAACCTTTGAATCTCCACAGCTCTTCGTCTATCATGTTTTCCTGCCTTGTGTTACTCTGTGTCACATGTATTATCTTACATTTTTGTATTACATGTCATCTTCAAATCTCTAAGCTAGTTCCCCAATGTTTTCATATCCCCTTTCAGCTCTCTTCCAATCTTTCTAACATAACAGAGTTGTTGATAATGTTGATGTTACCTGGACAACAGACACATCTTTTTTTCTAACCTAGCTGAACTACCAAACAGTGGTGGTTCAAGACTAATCCATGACACTTTGTAATGTATGTGTGTATGTATTTGTCATCGATAACCAGGTAGCAGGATCCTTTTCAGCCATGACCTAAGGATATAGATACGCAAACACATACATACACATACACACCCTGGCACCCACACGTGTGTGTGTGTGTGTGTGTGTGTGTGTGTGTGTGTGTGTGTGTGTGTGTGTGTGTGTGTGTGTGTGTGTGTGTGTGTGTGTGTGTGTGTGTGTGTGTGTGTGTATAGACAGATAGATATATGAAACTAGTTAACAAGTTATGACTTCCACAATGCAGTGAAAAAACATGATAGGTCACTACTTCTATGTATGTACACTACTACCTCTACATAACTGCTGCTTCTAAATAACACTAATATTTCTTCTTATAAAAGTGATATGACTTCATCACATAACAAACTACAAGTTACATATTTGCATTTTAAAGATGTATGTACCTATTTGCAAGTTTTTTGTTTAAATGAATCATAGTGATAACAGACTGTTATGATCTGATAGCTCTGATGGATTGGTTAGGGTTTATTGCAACTAACTTTTGTGTAGAAAACACATGCAGGTGTATTCTTGCCGTTTTTACTCTAAGACAAATGGTTTGTCTAAATAGGGGGGTATGTTGGTTCTGTTTTTAGGAAAGCTCCTTTCACCAGCTGCAAGGTAGAAAGGGATCCCTGTAGAGTAAAAGCATTGTAATTTTTGTGACTAAGTTAGTATGGTGAGGTTTTGACAGACAGCTTGTTAGAAAGATGAGGATAATAGCTTTTAACCAGTAGCTTAAATGTAAAGATAGTGAGAAGTCATATGGATCTAACTTGAAATGATAGTCAGTTTACATTAGTAAGGGTGTAAAAATAGGGTTCACTTCTAGTCTGATAAGTCCTCAAATACTGATTATTGTTTTTTGCAAGGATTGGGTGCTAACTGTAATGGCTGGGAGGGCATATTCCAGGCAGGTAACGCATACTTGAGTGAAGTACAGTAATGGGTGTCTGATTTGTTGTGTCCACTAGAGTTTTTTTTAAGAGGTATTTCATTGTTTGTTCACTTTTTCTGTAATTAGTTAAGAATGTACATCAAAAAAGATTTTAGAATTTTTATTTTATTATCATTCAAGAATGAAGTTGTTAATGGGCTATTTCTTAATTATTTGAAAGATGTTCAAAATAGCATAGTGTCAGTTTTAATAACTGAATATTATATTGTTGCTAGAGAGTCAACAACAAAGTAGGTTGAAATCTTTCTGCAGCTGTTTTTGAGTTTGCAACATAGTGTTTTTTTACCAGTGCAGAATAGTGTTATCAGCATCTAGAGTTATTGATGATGGGGGAATGGAACTGTGATAGCAGTATAATTTCTGAATAAATAAAATAAAAAATGCTGACAACTGCCTGTTAAGGTATGCATTTTGACAAGATGCCTGCATCTGAAATCTGTTTACCTGCCTGCATTTTGAAGTTTTTTTGATTTTAGTAGTTGTCAAACCAGTTTAATGTATTGAAGCAGAATTCTAGGATTAGCTTTGTTAAAAATATGCAATGATGATTTCTTGAAATTGATAAATAATGCATCTAATAAGGGATTTTTTTCTACTGATGTGCAACTATTTCTGGTTACATGCTTTCTCAGTGAAAATATAGCTGAGCTTTAAAAGTGAAAACACACACACTCATACATGTAGATTCACATAAGAAGGACGTTGCTGCTTCCTGCCAATTAATCTATTCTTAACTTTACAAAAAAAGCTAGGTAACTCTATTTTTGGTGCTCAAGATGACTTCATCTATACCTATAGCTATAGCTACAGTGGTTATAAAAAGTTTACACAACCCTGTTAAAATGACAGTTATTTTTTATATAAAAAAATGAGAACACAATAAATCATTTCAAAGCCTTTACCACCTTTAATGTGACCTATTACCTTTACAATTCAATTCAAAAACAAATCAGTAAGGCAAAAAATATAACACATACAAAATGTACAATATGCTGGTTGTATAAGTGTGCACACTTAAACTAATACTTTGTGTGTGCACACCTTTAAACTAATACTTTATTGAAACACCTTTTGATTTAATTACAGCATTCAGTCTTCTTGAGTACACACCTGCCAGCAATTAAAGAGACTCTGATTAACCCCAAATAAAGTTCAGCTGTCCTAGTAGGATTTTCCTGACATTTACTCAGTTGCCTGCTACAGCAAAAGCCATGGTTAACAGATACCTTTTAACAATGAGATCCCTTTGATGCTTTGTAAGCTATCAGCCAGGAGAAGGGTACAAAAAATTTCCACAGCATTGGATATACCATGGAACACAGTGAAGACAGTCATCAAAAAGTGGAGAAAATATGGGACAACAGTGAAGTTGCAAAGAATTGGACGTCCCTCCAAAACTGATGAAAAGGCAAAATGAAAACTGGTCAGGGAGGCTGCCAAGAGAACTACAGCAACACTGAAGGAGCTGCAGGAATTTCTGGCAACTACTGGTTGTGTACCACATGTGACAACAATCTCCCCTGTTCTCCATATGTCTGGACTATGGGGTAGGGTTGCAAGATGGAAGCCTTTTCTTACACAGAAAAACATCTAGGCCTGGCTAAAATTTGCAAAACAATACATCAAGTCTCCTATTAGCATGTGTGAAAATGTGTTATGGTCTGATGAGACCAAGGTTGAACTTTTTGGCCACAATTCCAAAAAGTATGTTTGATGCAAAAACAGCACTTCACATCACCAAAAGAACACCGTTCCCACGGTGAAGCATGGTGGTGGCAGTAACAAGCTTTGGGGTTGCTTTTCTTCAGCTGGAACTGGGGCTTTAGTCAAGGTGGAGGGAATTATAAACAGTTCCAAATACCAGTCACATTTGGCCCAAAACCTTCAGGCATCTGCTAGAAAGCTGAAGAAGAAGAGGAATTTCACCTTTCAACACAACAATGACCCCAAGCATACATCCGAATCAACAAAAGAATGGCTTTGCCAGAAGAAAATTAAAGTTTTAGAGTGGCCCAGCCAGAGCCCAAATGTAAATCTAATAGAAAATCTGTGGGATGACCTGAAGAGGGCTGTACACAAGAGATGCCCTTGCAATCTGACAGATTCGGTGCGCTTTTGCAAGGAAGAGTGGGCAAATATTGCTAAGTCAAGCTGTGCCATGCTGATAGACTACTACCCAAGAAAACTGAATACTATAATTAAATCAAAAGGTGCTTCAACAAAGTATTAGTTTGAGGGTGTGCACACACAACAAAGTTTAGTTTAAGGGTGTGCATACTTATGCAACCAGTATATTGTACGTTTTTTATTTTTTATATTTTTCCCCTAACAGATGTCTTTGTTTTTCAGTTGAATTGTGCAGGCTATAGGTCACATTAAAGGTGGGAAAAGTTTTGAAATGATTTATTGTGGTCTCAGTTTTTTATATCACAAAAACCTGGCATTTTAACAGGGGTATGTAAACTTTTTATATTCACTGTATTTATCTATATATGCATATATCTCTATCTAGCTATCTATATATAAATATAGTCAGATAGATAAATATATAGCTATACAGGTAGATATATTTATTTGTTTTCCAGGGTAGAGCAGTGATCTCCATTGACATTTTTAGACTCAGCCCAGGAGCAGTGTCTGGTTAAGTGACTTGCTCAGAACACATGCAGTTAGGTAATGGAAGATGAAGGATTCAAACCTTATAACATTGGACCTCAGCAAACAGTTCATTAAAAGCTCCTTAATCTTCTAAGCCAATTGCCAGACTATCTATATCTATCAATTTATATATAGATATAGATATGGGTATACTGCAGTATGTCGAGTGCACATTTGATCAACAGCTGTTTAATAGAACGTATATGATTGACTATATAGCTGGTTGACAATTAACAAGTGTGGGAGATCTCACAATTCCCGGGGTTAGGGAAAATGTCAACACTTGTGATGTTTTTACATTGACGTTTTCACAGGTGATGTTGAGTATACTTGATACTAAGTACAACACCAATTTATATATGTCTATATACTGTGTGTGTGTGTGTGTGTGTGTGTGTGTGTGTGTGTGTGTGTGTGTGTGTGTGTGTGTGTGTGTGTGTGTGTGTGTGTGTGTGTATATATATATATATTATAGAGAAAGAGAGATAAACTAAAGAGTAAAAAGGTCACACAGACAAACCAATTAGTAAAACAAACTACAAGAAAAACTCTACCCAAGCTAGAGTTTTAATTGTGTAATACAGTAAACCTCCAGTAATATTAAACCTCCAGTAATAGAAATCCATGGGATATATGCAAATGACCCCTTAATCCGGACAATACCAAGAAAGGAGGGGGGGTATCCATATTCATTCAGGGAGGACACACACCTCAGACTGGGGTGGTGGCATGATGATGCACCATCCACCATCAGGGTGCAATAACCATAGGACTGCTCTGCAAATTGAATTGCAGCACAGTACAGGCCACCACAGAAACTCACCATGGCCTTCCTGAAAACAAAACAGGAGGAGGGGATAAATGTATCACCAAACACCATCATACTAGTCAATGACTTCAATACTAATATAGACTACTCAGACCTAAACACACTAGCCAACACCAAACACCCAAATCATCCTGGAATTCATAAACAACAATGCCATGGAACTCCCAGAGGAGATAGGAGATAACATTCATCATCATCCACATCATAACATGCACAATGTTCAACACCGTCAGTACCCCCACTGGTGAGATCATCAGATCACAACGAAATCTTTCGTGGCAAAACTCTCCACCACCCCATCTGAAAAAAAAAAGACCACAAAAAGACCAAAGCCTCAAGAACACTTCACAAGCCTCACTTCTACTCTTAAAGACTCTCCTTTAAGGCCCCGAGGCAGTGTTTAAGGCTGGATCACTCAAGCAGCTCTTCTCACAGCACCTGCTGCATGCCCTCTACCAGCAGGCACAGGACTGCAAGGCAAAGGCATAAAAAGAAGCAAAGAGTCTTTGTAGCCAAGCCCCAGCCATAAATAAACCAGTGGACCCCAGCCATAAAAAAAAAAGCCAAAAAGGAAGGGAGGTAGCTAAAATAAAGAGAAAAGTAAAAAGCTATAAGTAAGAAACAAGAAAAAAAAATAAAATCATCAAAAAATAAAAAAAAGCAAAAAAAAGAAAATCAGAAAAAGACAAAGAGACAATCATAAGCCTAGCTATGTTAGAACCCTAGGAGGAAAGAAAAGAAACCATTTATGAAACCAGGGTGCAGAACTAGTTCAAAACGACAGAGAGATTACTGATCCTACAAGATTACTGATCGGGTTCAGTGCAACTACCTATAAAGACATTGAGCATTTCAGCTATATGGCTTCTGAATGTCCATGAATTTTTACTTTTTCTTTTAAGTCTTCATGGATACAGTCAGGACAATAAAGCCAGACCCCACTAGCTGTGGACATGCATGTTTCAGCCTTCTTATGACCTCATCAGCACAGCATAAGTGGACTATTTGGCTATACTTTAGAAACACAGGGTCTTTAAACCCAGCTGATGTCCATAACCATTAAGATGTCTGCAAAAGAGTAAAAAGGTTGGCCTGAATGTATCCATAAAGGCTTGAAAAGAAAAAAGTATTACACAGTGAAAACCCTAGCTTGGCTAGGGTTTTTTCTTGTAGTTTTTTACTAATTGGTTTGTCTGTGTGGCCTTTTTACTCTTTAGTTTGGAAGCACTGTTAGAGTCCCACCAGTATGTAATGTAGCTGTGCTTTTTGGTCTTTTTTGGCTATAACCTTGGTAAGAACCTATGGAAACCTGCAAAAATGATTTTTCAAAGAAACTTTTGTTGAGTGGAAGGTTAGACTGCTTGTTTTTATCTGGCTAAACCTTTACAAACTTTTAATTTGATGTCATGTAGTGGGACCATTCCTATAACTTGCTCAAAAGTATAGTTTGACATATGGCAGGGCATATGAGAGACTCGTTTTGTATTCATCATTGAACCATAATAATAAGCAGTGTGCATTCATTCATTTCATCTCAGACACCTTCTTTATCCTGTTCACCACTTCTCAGAGACATAACCAGTGGAGAGACTCAGGCTGAAGAACTGATGGAGGGGATTTGCTAAGTGGGACTTTACACTTCTCAACAGGCATCCATGGATATTGTTAGAACTCATACAAGTAGTATTTTCATTTTTGAAAATGCCAAAAGGACTTGGTCTAAACTGATCTTGGTGGGGGGTGGATGGGAGAGAAGGGAGGGGGGTGGAGTGAAGTTGAAAGAGACAAAACCAAGTCCTGGAGGATGAGGTGCCCAAAACAAAACCAATAAACAGAAAAAAAGCACCAGCTAGCCGTAATCACCTTAAAACATTTAATGTGTTCCACAGCAAGCAAAGCACAACACAGCACACAGTGATACCACTGAAGCTACTACCAGTTCATTTTCATCTCCAACTTCATCAGAAAAATGCTGACAATCCAAACCCCTTCCCATTTATACCTTTGCACACTGCCAAGACTTAAAATCATGTGACATTGAATTCAATTTTAACCCTTTCCTAAACATACATTAAAAACAAGCATAATAAATACAACTTTCCCGTTTAAAACACTTTTAATTATCTAAAAACACACTTTCAAAACCTGTAGTAAATAAACATATGGATATAAAAAATGAATGCATGTTAAAAATGAATAAATGAATGTAAAAAAATCAAGTAAAATCAATCTTGTTGAACAATATTTCAAACCACATGTGTGTGAAATTCTTAACTTCGCTGTTCTTAATTTTAAAACCGGGGCTAGGGAGACCATGTTGTTCAAACCCGGCCACCTATTGGCTTCTAATACCAGTTGCCAGTAAACTTCTCTATATTCCAACATGGTCTCTCAAGAACCACCCCTACCATCCATTACCACTTCATCTAATACAAAAAAAGTATAAGAAGCACCTTCACAGCTCAAAGTGTGTTTATATAATGTGTTTCTGTTGTTATCCTCCTAATGTCGTAAAGGTGTTCATATATTCTTTTCTTTAAACACATTTCCGTCTTACCTATGTAAAACGCTTTACATTTCTTACAGGTTGCAATGTAAACAAGTCTCTTACTTTCACAATTAAAATAGGATTTAGAGGTAATGTGTCTATTCCTGTTACTGACAGTAATTTCAGAAGTATCAGCTATAAAAGGGCATTGTTGGCATGCTCCACACTTAAAGGTACCCACTTTTCTAATTAAATTTCCACCAAGTTTGCTTTCCATAAGGACCTTAATACATCTACCTTTTCTGAAGATAAATTTTAGTGGAACGTCAAATTTTAAATTCAAATCAGAGAGATTCGAAAATCTGTTCCATTCCCTCTAGACAATGTCTCTAATGACCTGCGCATCACCACTAAAATCCACAATAAAGGCATTCTCATAGGAGTCACTGTCCCCATTGCTTGTTACCCTTTCTTTTATACCTGTATCACCAGAATGTAAAATTGGTGTAAATCTGTCCTTCCTATGTTGCAATACTTCTTCCTCGATTTCCTTAATCAAGGTCTCTGGGTATCCTCTTTCTAAAAACATACATTTTAGTAGGTCACACTCATCCAAAAAATCATTGTCATCAGAGGTCATTTGACTACCACGTACATATTGACCCTTCACTATTCCTTTCTTTTGGAAGTATGGGTGGGAACTAGAAAAGTACAAAAATTAATTACAATATGTCTCCTTCCTGTGTACATTTGATTCACACCCATTACTACTCTTCCTGATATTGACGTCCAAAAAGTCAATACTGTCATAACCTATCTTGTATGTGAATCTGAAAAAATCAGTACTGTTGGAAATGTATTCAAAGAAGGCCATAAATTTCTCCTCACTATCTGTCCAAAATATACAGATATCGTCAAGGAAATGTTTGTATTGTGTCCAACAATCCTTAAATACTGAATTAAACACATACTTTTGCTCCCACCAAGCCATCACTAGGTTTGCATAAGTGGGGGCACACATGGCCTTCATGGCAACTCCCTTAACTGGTGAAAAAATTCCCCTTCAAAATAGAGAAAATTGTTGTTTAATACCAATTCCGTTTCCTCCTACATCCCAAAGACATGCAGTAGGTGGATTGGACACTCTAAATTGGCCCTAGGTGTAAGTGTGTGTATGTGTGTGCCTTCTGTGGAAGGTTGGGCACCAGGCTGGCAACTCGACACTGTAAAACTCCAAAGCCGAAAAGAAGAAGAAGAAGTTGTTTAATACCAATTCCATTAAGACACTAAAAACATAAATCTCTTTTTCAGTAAAATTATTTCTGTTCCTTAGAATCTCTTCAAAAAACTCTAAGCCAGCTCTATGAGGAATAGAAGTGAAAAGGTCCACCACATCAATTGTAATAAAAATGACTTCTTTGGTTATCTGTTTGTCCTTTACACTTAAAAAATCCCATGAGTCCTTCAGCACATTACATGCACCCACAGACAGATTCTTTAACCTGTGATCTAAATATTTAGCAATAGGTGCAGTGACTGACTAGCAGCTACAATGGGCCTCAAGGGGGGGATCTTGTATGTCTTCGTGGACCTTTGGAATCCCAAAAAGAAATGGTACTCTTGGTTCCTTGTTGTGTAAGAATCTGAAAGTCTCTATATCTATACAACCCTCCAATACCAAATCATTGAGTGCTATGTAAACCTTTTTGTATGCAATATGCACCTCATTAATAGAGACCTTCACATAATTGTTGTTGTCTAACAAAATATCCATCATCTTACTATCGTACGTAATAACATCCATGAGCACCATGCCCCCACTCTTGTCTGGCTTCATCACCCTCACATACTTGTTCTTCCTAATGGAATCTAAAAGTGTTTTTTCTTCAGATGTCAGGTTAAAATTAATCTTGTTAACAGAAAGTTTTTCTCTAAGTTCCATTTCCAAAACATTCTCTAAATTTTTAAGCTGAGGGTGCACAGGGAGATTCCACACACTTTTCCTTCTCAAACCTTCACTCGCAACACTTTGTCCATCCAGCAAAAGTTTTAAATTCGTCTTGCAGATGAACATTTTCAAGTCAATTAATACATTACTTAAAACACATTTTTTGTGGGGAACAAATTTAAAACCTTTTGAAAATAAATCAAAAAAGTTCTAAACTTGGCATTATGGTTACTCCATAGTGGTACAGATGCCTCAGTGCATCTATCCAAGACAGAGTAAAATTCAGAGAAGTGGCAATCTCAGTCATACAATTTGTTAAGGATCTGTACCATTTGTGATTGTCAGAAAGGTCAATAAATAGTAAATAACTGGTCTTAGAGTAATGTCTGAATATAGAGAAGGTATGAGGAACTGTAAAACAGGCTTTTATACAGAAAACAATCACAGAAAGATGGTGAGATGTGAGTAGGGAGGAGGTAACAAGTGGGCTGATGCAACTGGGAGGAATATTTATGAGGACAAGATCAACAAGCTTAACACTTCTATTC
This sequence comes from Protopterus annectens, assembly GCF_019279795.1. Lineage (NCBI taxonomy): Eukaryota > Metazoa > Chordata > Ceratodontiformes > Protopteridae > Protopterus > Protopterus annectens. Next base: position 1,609,114,475 of record NC_056732.1, on the reverse strand, counting down.
AGTAGGGGGACAATTTGTTCAAGAGCACTGCCATTTGCACCATGCATGCTATTAGTAATAAATGTTTGCCTGTTTATGTGTGGATAGTTAAAGTCACCCATAAGAGATGTATCTGGTTTGACTGCTATTTTTTCTAGCTGCTTAAGGTTTTCTTCATACACAGTAGGGGCCATAGATGGGGATATATAATTGGCTGTAATGTGGTAATTAGTTTCATTGAGTGTAAGTTTGACTTCAGACAGTTCCAGATTTGTATTATGTGAAATCTGGTGGGAAACAATGGACTTTTAAATAAATATAGATTCACCACCACAGTGGACAATGGATATGAATGAATGATAGGTGTTATGCCCTGGAATGCATGGCATGCTATTACTGCAATGGAACCTGGTTTTTGAAATTATGTAAATGTTGATATCCTTGAGGTTCAGGAGCATCTCAAGTTCAAAGATGTTGTTGTTCAGGTTTCGGACATTCAGCAGCACTAACCTGACAGTTTCCACATTGGAGTTTACTAGCTGGGATGTCCATCAGGTTAATTCTGCCTAAAACAAGCACTAAGAGGGAAGCACAATTTTTAGCCATTATGCAAAAACCAAGGGGCAAAAGATGCAGGCTGTCACTAACAAAGCAGGTTAGTCTACTGATCATTTCATCCCATACAAACAAGTGAGGGTGCAGAGGGCAACCTCTTTACATCCCTCCCAGTGGGGAAGGCAAATTCCCCAAACCTCCCAAATTTTTAAATACCATGTGTGGAAAACAGGAATACAAAATCTGTGAGCCCAGTCAATGCACTGAATGTCCGTCCATGTAAAAGTCATCATCTCATACATTAGCCTATGACATTATTAGAAGTTAACATTGTTGGACAAATTACAGGGCTAGTTAATGGTAAGTCATTTCACTGTAATGAAAGCTAAACACGAGTTAAGGAAACACAAAGTTAATGACTTGAACTCCAAAATATGTGTCCTGAAAATGCCATATCTTGACTGAATATTCAATGTCATTATATTGGCAAACTGCAGGGTAAGCCTATCTACAAAGAGAAAAAAACTGTGTGCCACAGAAAGGTTTAACAACCTGTGCTTCTTATCCCATAAGATGGAACTGACATTGCAGTTTTTATAGGACTTCTTTGACAATACTAAGGAGATATTTTAGAGCAATACAGGTAGGGGTTTCCCTTGTAGTGGAAGATATCTCTTCATTTTTTTATTTATTTATTTAATGGCATTTGTTTACTGGAAAAGTCTGACTGAGTAAAAAGCCCTTTTCAGCAGAGGCCTCAGAAGAAAAGCCCATTATAAGAAAAACAAACATGATTTCAGTTCACAATCAATTTTTATGCAACATAAATTTTATACAATGTCCCCATAATTCAGTTCTAGTCACAATAGTGAATGACTGGCATAAGTTTAGCTGCATATTGTACAGAAGTAAGTATTTGCATGTATATACATACTGAAGGAGGAAAGAAATAAAATTGATAACATTTTGCATCAATACACTGCATTATACAACAATCAATTAACAATATTATTAGAGTAGGGGGACATGTAAGAAAGGCGGTAAGGGAAAAACATATTTACAGTTCTCAGTCATGAGAAGAGTTAAAGCTCAGATGTAAAGAAATAGTGAGTACATATGGTATGTTGACATTAGCCTAGCAACAAGCAAGTTCAAAGCCATATGGCCATTAGGTGGTGCTTCTGTTGGATTTTAAAGTCTTTAAAGTTGGATAGTAATGTTGATTAGTAATTTTAGTGATGGTCGGATGGTGTTCCACTGGTGGAAAATTCAATATGAATAGAGGAAGTGTTGTGCAGTATTACTGGGTTTGGTAATGCTGAGTACCATGCAGTAAGAATAGAGGAAGTGTCATGCAGTATTACTGGATTTGGTTATGCTGAGTATCACGCAGTAAGAATAGAAGAAGTGTTGCACAGTAGTACTGGGTTTGGTTATGCTGAGTACCACACACAAGGAATAGAGGAAGTGTTGTGCAATATTATTGGGTTTGGTTATGCTGAGTACCATGCAGTATGAATAGAGGAAGTGTTGTGCAGTATTACTGGGTTTGGTTATGCTGAGTACCACGCAGTATGAATAGAAGAAGTGTTTTGCAGTAGTACTGGGTTTGGTTATGCTGAGTACACACACTAGGAATAGAGGAATTGTTGTGCAGTATTACTGGGTTTGGTTATGCTGAGTACCATGCAGAATGAATAGAGAAAGTGTTGTGCAGTATTACTGGGTTTGGTTATGCTGAGTACCACGCAGTATGAATAGAGGAAGTGTTGTGCAGTATTATACTGATTACCATGCAGTATGAATAGAGGAAGTGTTGTGCAGTATTACTGGGTTTGGTTATGCTGAGTGCCACACAGTATGAAAAGAGGAAGTCTTGTGCAGCATTACTGGGTTTGGTAATGCTGAGTACCATGCAGTAGGAATAGAGGAAGTGTTATGCAGTATTACTGGGTTTGGTTATGCTGAGTACCATGTAGTATCAATAGAAGAAGTGTTGTGCAATATTACTGGGTTTGGTTATGCTGAGTATCACATACTAGGAATAGATGAAGTGTTGTGCAGTATTACTGGGTTTGGTTATGCTGAGTACCATGTAGTATGAATAGTGGAAGTGTTGTGCAGTATTACTGGGTTTGGTTTTGCTGAGTACCAAGCAGTATGAATAGAAGAAGTGTTGTGCAGTAGTACTGGGTTTGGTTATGCTGAGTACCACACACTTGGAATAGAGGAAGTGTTGTGCAGTATTACTGGGTTTGGTTATGCTGAGTACCATGCAGTATGAATAGAAAAGGTGTTGTGCAGTAGTACTGGGTTTGGTTATGCTGAGAACCATGCAGTGTGACTAGAGGAAGTGTTATGCAGTATTACTGGATTTGGTTAGGCTGTGTGCCACACAGTAGGAATAGATGAAGTGTTGTGCACTATTATGCTGATTATCACACAGTATAAATAGAGGAAGTGTTGTGCAGTATTACTGGGTTTGGTTATGCTGAGTACCACTCAGTATGAATAGAGGAAGTGTTGTGCAGTATTACTGGGTTTGGTTATACTGAGTACCACACAGTAGGAATAGAGGAAGTGTTGTGCAGTATTACTGGGTTTGGTTATGCTGAGTACCACTCAGTATGAATAGAGGAAGGTTTGTACAATAGTACTGGTTTTGGTTATGCTGAGTACCACACAGTAGGAAGACAGAAAGTGTTGTGCAGTATTACTGAGTTTTGTTATGCTGAGTACCACACAGTATGAGTAGAGGACGTATTGTGCAGTAGTACTGGGTTTGGTTATGCTGAGTACCGTGCAGTATGAGTAGAGAGTGTTGTGCAGTATTACTGGGTTTGGTTATGCAGAGTACCACACAGTATGAGTAGAGGAAGTGTTGTGCAGTAGTTCTGGGTTTGGTTATGCTGAGTACCACACAGTAGGGACAGAGGAAGTGTGCAGTATTAGGCTGATTACCACGCAGTATGAATAGAGGAAGTATTGTGCAGTATTACTAGGTTTGGTTATGCTGAGTACCATGCAGTATGAGTAGAGGGTGTTGTGCAGTATTACTGGGTTTGGTTATGCTGAGTACCACACAGCATGAGTAGAGGAAGTGTTGTGCAGTAGTACTGGGTTTGGTTATGCTGAGTACCATGCAGTATGAGTAAAGAGTGTTGTGCAGTATTACTGGGTTTGGTTATGCTGAGTACCACACAGTATGAGTAGAGGAAGTGTTGTGCAGTAGTACTGGGTTTGTTTATGCTGAGTACCACGCAGTATGAATAGAGGAAGTGTTGTGCAGTATTACTGGGTTTGGTTATGCTGAGTACCACGCAGTATGAATAGAGAAAGTGTTGTGCAGTAGTACTGGGTTTGGTTATGCTGAGTACCACACAGTAGGCATAGAGTAAGTGTTGTGCAGTATTACTAGGGTTGGTTTTGCTGAGCACCATGTAGTATGAATAGAGGAAGTGTTGTGCAGTAGTACTGGGTTTGGTTATGCTGAGTACCACACAGTAAGGATAGAGGAAGTCTTGTGCAGTAGTACTGGGTTTGGTTATGCTGAGTACCATGCAGCAGGAATAGAAGAAGTGTTGTGCAGTATTATTGGGTCTGGTTATGCTGAGTACCATGCAGTACAAATAGAGGAAATGCTGTGCAGTAGTACTGGGTTTGGTTATGCTGAGTACCATGCAGTATGAATAGAGGAAGTGTTCTGCAGTATTACTGGGTTTGGTTGTGCTGAGTACCATGCAGTATGAATAGAGGAAGTGTTGTGCAGTATTACTGGGTTTGGTTATGCTGAGTTAAGATTTTTTCTATGTGGTATAAGGGATGGTTTGTGGAGAAGAGCTGTAGGATGGTGTGCAGAAATGGGAACTTGTCAGGGCAATGCCTGATTTTTTCACACACTAACTTGCCTCCTTTTTCTGGAAATATTGATAAGGTCAGCATTCCTCATATCTCTTAATAGGTTCATAGGTTCATAGGTTCGTACTAGGCTATCTGCCCTAGGGCATTTATAAGCCTAGCCAGAGTGTATGTGGCTTACACCACCCCTTAGGATGAGAATACTACACCCTTTTAGGGTTTAGTTTACTATGCCTCTGTCTAGTAGTGACACAGAGATGACCCCCGGGGTAAACCTACGATCTCCCATCCACTTGTCGAGATTTCTCTTGAATAGAGTCAGTGAGGGGCTCTCCCTAACATGGACTGGGATTCTATTCCAGAGTGTAGGGAGCCTCTGGGTTATGAATCTGTCCCTCCAGCACGTTCTATTTATTTCTGTGTTGAGGTTTAAGTCACTTGTTCTCGTGGCTCTGATGGATTTGGATTTTCTGAGGTGGAGCATGTCCATTAATTCAGGATTGGACATGGCCTTGCACGTCAGGCACAGATCACCTCTGAGTAGGCGGTATGTGACTGAATAGAGCTGGAGTTTTTTCAGTTGGGCAGCATATGACATATGTTTAAGACCCTTTATCCTCTTGGTGAGGAACTTTTGGGGTCTTTCCAACTGCTACAGGTGTCGGGTGAGATACATCCCAAATGGGGCATTGTACTCAATCATTGGCCTGATAAGAGAAGAGTACAGGGGCACAATGACCTCTCTTGATCTAGATGTGAAACCCTTCATGATAAGGTGGGCAATAATAGAAGGTCTTCCTAACCACTTTGGCAATGTGAGTGTCAAATAAGAGGTTACTGTCAACCTGGGTCCCTAGGTCCCTGATTACCTCTTCAGTACTTAATGGATTACCGCCTATGTGGTAATTTGTTGGTACCTTGTTTTTCCCAAAGGGTATGACTATACATTTTTTGGCGTTCAGCTTAAGGCCATGGCTGTGGCACCAATTATCCATTTCTATGAGGCCTCTCTGAAGGATGTTTGTGTCCGCTGGAGTATCAATTATGGCGCCCAGTTTGCAGTCATCTGCGAACTTTGTCAGCCACAATCCTCCTATGTTTGCCTGTACCTCGGAAAAATAAATGCCGAACAAGAGGGGTCCCAGGACTGAGCCCTGTGGGACACCGCTTGTGACTGGCTTAGAGTCTGACATAGCTCCAGCAACTCTGACCCTGTGGGTTCTGTCCTTGAGCCAGTTTGCAACCCATCTTGTGACATATGGGTTTACATTTAAGCTGGTGAGTTTGTCTATGATGCCCGAGTGGGGTATTGTGTCAAAGGCTTTTGCAAGGTCAAGGTAGGCTGTGTGAACTGCCTTACCCTCATCAATGGCCTTAGTGACTGTTTCAAAAAAGTCGACCAAGTTCAAAAGGCAGGATCTGCCCTTGACAAAGCCAAATTGGGTAGGATCCAATGTCTGTAGGTCCCCAATGTCTTTGTTTATGAGTTCCATAATGATCCTCTCCATAGCTTTGCAGACCAGGCTCATCAAGCTTATGGGGCGGTAATTTCCAGGGTCCGTAGAAGCACCACCTTTGTGAAGTGGGACCACTGTTGCCATACGCCACTCTTTGGGTACGTATCCTGTAGTAAGGCTAAGATTAAACAGCAGCCTTATGTGTGGGTTTAGTGCCTCTTGGAGTTCATGTAGCACACAGCCCAGGACACCATCCAGTCCCATTGATGCTGAGTTTTTAGCTTTAGAGAGGGCGGCTCTCACCTGGGCATCTGAGATATTAGGGAGGCTACACTCTGCTGGGATAGTTATTTCTCCTTTTGGGGGGGAGGGGGAGGAGAAATTTGCACTGAACCTGTCTGCCAGAATGTTGGCAATGTCAGTGGGTTCAGTGTATTTTCTGTCATTTTGGACTAACTCTGAGCATATCTGGGAGTTTCCACCCATGTTTCTAACATAGCTAAAGAAGGCTTGTGATTGTCTTTTGTGTCTTTTGCGATTTTTCCTCTCAAAGTTGGCCTTGGATGATTTTATGAGTGATCGTAGTTTTTTGCTAGTACTGATCAGAGATGCCTTCCCTTTTAGGGATTTTGCTCTGTCATGTAGTAGCTTCGTCCTCCTGTTGTAAAGTTTGTTTATGGCTGGGGTCCACCAGACTGGGCGCCTGCCTTTGGGGGAATGGGTCTTGGTTTTATTTGGGATTGCATGATCCATGTATTCTTGAAGGTGCCCATAGAAGGCATTTGCAAAGGATTCAGCAATGTGGGTTGTGGTTTCCACTGGCCCAGGGGCCTTGAAAGATACCACTTCAGTCTTAAGAAGTGTGAAGTTTGCTTTTGAGAAGTTCTTCACTGTGGTCTTTTGTGCAGGGGGCGGGATGTGGATTTCCAGTGAGATTAATTTATGGTCTGATCTTACCAAAGAGGGATGTACTTCCGGTGTGGAGCACTTTGTCCCCATGTTTGTGATGATCAGGTCTAGTATATTGTCTCCTCTTGTGGGAATGGTGACTAGTTGTTCCATTGCATTTGAGTTTATGAATTCTAGGAACCTTTGGGCTAGGGTGTTGGGGCTTGAGTAATGTTCCCAGTCTATGTTTGGGTAGTTGAAGTCTCCCAAAATGATGGTATTTGGAGAGACATTCATACTCTCCAGTGTCTTCAGGAAGGCTGTGTGGGGTTCCTGAGTTTGAGAGGGTGGTCTGTAGCATGCTACAAACTGTAAGGCAGTTTTGCCTATGGTTAGTTGCACCTGGATAGTCTCCGATGCTTCGTGCATTGCCACTAACCTGGAGGTGTGAGTATCTTTGATGAAAATGGATACTCCCCCTCCTTTTGTGGTTCGGTCCAAGTTTTGGGGCCGGAAAGCATGATATGAGGTAAAACCTGATAGTGCTGGGGTGCTCTCAGGAGCCTTGAACCAGGTTTCAGTCACTGCACAGACATCGATGTTCTCCATACTGAGGAGGGCTTCGAGGGCGTGCATCTTGAGGTTTAGACTTCTGGCATTGAGCAGCATTACCCTTAGTTTTTTTCTTCCATTCTCCAAATTCAGAGAATAAACTTGTGGAATTTCATTAGTATTACCTGATCTCTAGCTTATAATGTTCCACCAGTTATTACTTATGATCCTGCTGGCATGTTGTTTTTGGATTTGATTGATTGTTTGTCTTACTTTTTCTATGGTGGAGTAACCAAGAGATCCTCTTACAGGGAGCTATGCGACAGATTTAACAGTTGCAACAGTTGCACAGTTTTTTATAGGTCAAGAGTGCCTCAAAGTGAAGCAATTGTTTTGTTTTCCTGTAGATATATATATATATATATATATATATATATATATATATATATTTTTTTTTTTTTTTTTTTTTGTACTTCATAGAGACAGAAGGCAAATTTGTCCAGGCATGTAGCAGTGTTTATTTTTGAAGCATGTATAGTATATTTTCAAGGCAGAGTTACTGTATAAATGAAATCTGTAAAGCTAAAGAACATAACATTTTTAAAACAGGGAATTAGGGCAATTACATCTGCCAGCATGTCATTCACATGTGGATACTATTTCTGAAATCTAAATCAAAGTACATACTTTTTTTCAATGAGTGAGTTCATTTATTTTCATGCTTTCATTACAGCTGGTTCTTTTATTCAGAGTATAGTTTTGATGAGAATGATCTAGAAATCGAGATCATGTGACTGAAATGAGATGCCTAAATGTACACAAGCATCTTCATGTATTCATATAACTCCTCCCTCATACTCACTTCATATATTGTTAATTTTAATCGTCTCTGCAAGATGCTTTGCTGAAGTTTTAATAAGGGCAGGCAATGTCTGGCAGTTAGTATAAAGGGTTAAGGTTGTGAGCTGTAGTTCATGAGCTACAAGGTTAAAATTCCTCCACCCTCATTTGTCTTTTGTGTGATTTTGAGCAACTCAGTTAACCAGACATTGATCCAAGGTAATCCCTGAAAAGGGGTTGTGTGTCCAATGGGCCTAATTTGTTAACAATTATTATACCCACAGATCTACCAGTGTCTGTTACTCTGCTGACCCATTTCATAGGTTCATAGGTAGGTACTAGGCTATCAGCCCTAGGGCCTATACAAGCCCAGCCAAAAAGGTACCCTGGCTTTTGCCACTCAAGAAAATTATTTTCCTGTGCCACTGTCAAGCAGAGCCACAAAAGTGATCCCTGGGGTGAATTTCCTATTTCCCATCCAATCATCAAGATTTTTCTTGAAAAGTGCTAATGAGGAGCTTTGTTTGATATAGATAGGTATTCCAGAGTATGGGAAGTCTCTGGGACAGGAATCTATCCCTCCGGCATGTTCTGTTTATTGTGGTGACAAGGTTTAGGTCCCTATAGCGTGTAGCTCAGCGGGATTGGGATTTCTTTAAGTGGAGCATGTCCAACAGCTCTGGGTTTGACATAGCTTTGTATGTTAGGCAGAGATCACCTCTGAGTAGGCGATATGCGACGGAGTAAAGCTGGAGTTTTTTGAGACAGTCTGCATAGGGCATCAGTTTGAGGCCAGTAATCCTCTTTGTGAGGTATTTCTGTGGCTTTTCCAGTTGTTGTAGATGTCTTGTGAGGTACATACCAAAAGGGATGTTGTACTCTATAATGGGTCTAATGAGTGATGAGTAAAGGGAAACAATGACCTTTCTTTTCTGGATGAGAAACCTTTTGTGATGAGGTGTGCAACGTAGAAGGATTTCCTGACTACTGTGGTGATGTTATTATCAAAGGAGAGACTACTGTCCACCTGTGTCCCAAGGTCTCTTATCATACTTTCGGTGTTAAGTATACTACCGCCTATGTTGTAGTTCATGGGTACAGAGTTTTTACCAAAGGGGATGACAATGCACTTTTTGGCATTGAGCTTGAGGCCATGGCTTTGACACCAGGCATCTGTCTCAGTGAGGCCCTTTTGTAGGATATCCACATTGTTAGGAATTTTGATTATGGCTCCTGGTTTGCAGTCATCTGCAAACTTCATTTGCCAAAGACCGTCTGTGTTAGCCTGTACTTCAGACAAGTAGATACCAAACAGAAGAGGACCCAGGACTGAACCCTGTGGTACTCCACTTGTCACTGGTCTGAAGTCGGATTTGGAGTCTGCTACTTTCACAGTGTGGGTTCTGTCAATGAGCCAGTTGACAACCCATCTTGTGACATAGGGATTTATAACTAGTTTAGTGAGTTTATCTATAATTCTAGAGTGGGGGATGGTGTCAAAAGCCTTGGCAAGATCTAGATAGGCTGTGTGAACCACCTTACCCTCGTCTACAGCTTTGGTGACTACTTCAAAGAAGTCTATCAGGTTTAGGAGACATGATCTGCCTTTTACAAACCCGAACTGGGTGGGGTCCAGAGTTTGGAGATTACCAATGTCTTTGTTCATAAGTTCCATGATGATATGGCCTTGTAGACCAGGCTCATCAGGCTAATGAGGCAGTAGTTTCTGGGGTCTGTGGTGGCTCCCCCATTGTGGACTGGGATAACCGTCGCTGTGTGCCATTCAGTGGGCACAAAGCCTGAGGTGAGGCTATGATTGAACATGGTACTTAGGTGGTGTGCCAGTTTGTTCTGTAGTTCATGTAGAACGCAGCCTGGGATGTTGTCAGGTCCCATGGATACTGTGTTCATGGCTTTGGAGAGTGAAGTTTTTACCTGTGCAGCCGTGATTACAGGAACTTTGCATTCTTCCGGTATAAACATGGGCCCTTTAGGGGGTGAGAGGGGGGTAAAGTTAGCACTGAACCTATCTGCCAGGATGTTGGCAATATCAGTTGGTTCTGTATATTTAGTGCCATTGTGCTGTAACTCAGAGGAGATCTGAGTGTTGCCATTGAGATTCTTGACATAGCTATAGAACGCTTTGTGGTTGTCTTTAGAATCAGTGGTGATTTTGTTTTCGTAGCTAGCTTTGGAAGATTTTATCAGGGATCGCAGCTTCTTACTGAGCCTGACCAGGGAGCTCCTCCACTCATGGGATTTTACTCTCTTTTGCAACAGTTTCGTCCTTCTGTTGTACAGTTTGTTTATGGCAGGGGACCACCAGATTGGCTTCCTTTTTTTGGTGGATAGCATCTTGGTTCTGTTTGGGATAGCATGATCCATGCACTCGTGTAAGTGCTTATAAAGTGCAATTGTGTAGGATTCAGTAATTGTAACTGTATTGTCCATCTGCATGGGTGTCGTGAAGTTTGCCACTTATGTCTTAAGAAGCGTGAAGTTGGCTTTGGAGAAATTTTTTACGGTTGTTTTCCTAATGGAGGGTGGGAGCAGGATGTGGATGTCTAGGGTGATTAGCTTGTGGTCGGATCTGACCAACGAGGAGCTGACCTCTGGTGTGGAACATCAGTCACCCATGTTGGTGATGACCAGGTCTAGGATATTGCTGCCCCTGGTGGGGGTGTGGATAAGTTGATCCAAAGCATTGGAATTGATGATTTCCAGAAACCGTTGAGCAAATGAGTTGGTACATTAGTAGTTTTCCCAGTTAATGGTAGGGTAGTTGAAATCACCCATTATTAGAGTGTTGGGTTGTACCTTAATATTTTCCAGTGTATCACAAAAAGAGGAGTGGGAATCCTGGGGCATGGTGGGGGGTCTGTAGCAAGCTACAATCTGGACTGCGGTTTTGCCCAGAGTTAGTTGAACTTGGATAATCTCGGATGCATTATGCTGAGCAACTAGCTTGGAGGTGTGGATATCCTTAATGAATATGGACACGCCTCCACCTTTAGTGTTTCGGTCCAGGTTTGGTGGCCGAAAGGTGTGGTATGAATTATAACCTGGTAATGCAGGGGTGCTCTTTGGTGCTTTGAACCAGGTCTCTGTCACTGCACAGATGTCAATGTTCTCCATTTTAAGGAGTGCCTCGAGTGAGTGCATTTTGAGGTTTAGACTTCTAGCATTGAGTAGCATTACCCTCAGATTTTGCTTGCTTTTACCTGTTACGGTGGTGAATTTGTCATTTGAACCTTGCCTAAAAATGGCACTATAGGGGTGGCAAGAGCCTTTGCCAGTATCCAGAATCCCAAGGGCAACAGGTGCAGGCCATCTCTGGCAAAGTAGCGTGGTCTGTCGATCATGTCATCCCAGGCAGACAGATATTGGATTCCCTTAGAATGACATCAGAAGTTTTGCCAATTGTTAAAGTCAATCATTTGCTCCTTGTACTGTGGTGTCATTCTGGGTGATGGCAGGATGCTACTCAGGGCTAGGGTCATACCGGCCTGAGCTACAAGATCGGAGAGCTCCTCCATGTCTCTTTTCATGTAGTCCAGGGAGGTACGTCTCAGGTCATTCACACCAACATGGACAATGGCAGAGTCATATTTGTACTTGTTGTGGAGTGACCTCAGTGCGTGCATTATGTGGCAGATCCTGGCACCTGACAGGCAGCTGACAGTAACTTTTGCCTTGTTTAGTCTATAAATCTATGAAGTGAAGTATAGGGGCCATTCTAATTTTATGGGAGAGAAATTTGAGTGAGAAAAATTAGCTGACATGAGACTAAATGACAAACTGTTTATGGATAATGCAGTGATATATTATGTTTTTTTTTTCTTCATTTTCTTTTTTTTAATTGCCAGACTGCAGCAGTCAGCCTTTAGGAAGCAGTAACAGGCGGTACAGTATTTGCCATCCTGTAATCATTTCAGCTATACCATGACTGTAGCAACAACTGAAGGATGTTACCAGCTCTAATGGTACTTGCTCTTGAAAACAGCAACAACATGTAACAATACAGCTACTAGTTTGAAAGCAACACTCAAATTCCACATCTCCAAAATAGCAAGCTGACTAAAGTGTTCTTGACTGCGGTCTTGACAGCACTCAGACTGAGCTGCACCAAAATCAAGTCTAGATAAGAGTAAGGCTATATATGGTGCTATCAGGCCCGGCTGTAAAACAGGCCCTTGTAGTGGTGTAAATATTTGTACTAACCGCAGACTTGCTCAACACACCTGTAGGCAGTTTGTTTCCTAAACACTTTAATTACATAGGGTGGTAGTTCACAATATTTACTCCTGCTTAACCATGCCAGACACATAAAAGTCATGTACTTCACTACAAACGCTGGTGGACATAATGCAAATAGCCAGCTGCCTTTATTGTTTTTCTTTGTGTCTTTTCTTCTGCCCTAAGGTACATTGAGAATAAACTCTGTGGTAAAGAAACTGCACAAATTCACCCAAAATAATTGTTATATTGCAATATTTCATAAATTATTTATTTAAAGTTATTCCACTGCATGATTCTGTCTGCTGAGTCTGTTAAAAACGCTGATTACCCACAAATTCTAGTTTTACAAGATCATAGTTTGTAAGACTTTTTGACTAACTTTTCAATGGCTGATTGCATTAAGAATGCAGAACTGGTGTTTTCTTCTCAGGCCTCCCGTTGTAAATGCGCTGTACTAATAGAGGCAATAAGGTTAACAAATATAATATATGAGTATATTTTGTTCATCAAGAATACAGGTTCATGCATTATAATGTTGTGTTATAGCAGAACTTGCATTGTACTATTATGGGGAAGCTAACTCTTAATAGATATTGTGACGACCATGCCCCGGCCCAGACATCAAGGAGCCTCAATCCTCAAAACTAACACCAGGGAGGTCAACTCCTAGAAGAGAGGAATAGATAACTAATACACACAGAAAAGTACAATTTGCCTTAAGTGCACACAGAGATCACAGTCAGTCTGGGGCTGGTTGCTCCTTTGCTCACCAGGTCCCCAATAAGACTCCCCACTGGCACAGCTATAGGGTCCAGGTCTCAGCCTAGCTGGGCAAGCTAGAACCTCCAGTACCCTCTGTGTCCAACCAGTGCTTTGTGTCCCTGCCAAGTAGCTGACACAACACACACACACACTTTGAGATAAATATTTATATAACTTCACAGACACTCCTGAGAAAGGCTGACACAGATTCTCCAGCTGTGCCCCTTTACTCAGACCATACGGTAGTAATCCCTGCCACCACCCAGCTAATAATATCAGCTACTAAAAGGCCCTTAAAAGGGTGTCCAATTATTACTGTGCAATATTATAATCCAATGGTACTGTCACAGTCAAGGCTTACTTTAGAGTGGCCTATTACAATAATCTCTATAAATATGCAATGTACTCTAGAGCTAATCTCTGCACAAACTAGCCACAGGTAGAAGGTTTTAAAAATATTTAATAATAAATAATTAAAACACAAGACAAAACTACTATACCACAGAGATATCTAAGAGTTCAGAGATCACACAGAAACTTAAAATAATACAGAAGGGCAAGTGTGATTTCAAAGAGAAATACCTAATTAATCTTTCCTAGCTGTAACTATTCCTACAAGAAATCACAGTGCTAGAAACTTACATGTGAGCTTAGGCAGAGTGCTGAGTTAGATATCCAAGGTCAAAATGCTCTCAAGTCTCTTGTGATAAATAGTATTTAAACATTACTAACAAACATATCTCTAAGGCCCTCACTAATTACATCATTTTTGACACTTAGGTTTTCCCAGTATTCATATTGCATCATCTTAACACCTGGTCTGATTTTTCAGGCCACAAACTGCATTATTTAGCAATCTAACACCTGCTCAGAAACTTACAACAATACAAGGCATTTAACATATACACTCTAGCAGAAACTAGAGCAATAAAGCACCTTCCATATGTAAATTCTGGTCATACTCTTTAGCCTTTCAACAATGGGGATAAAACCTTCATCCAGACACACTGGAGCAGAATTCTAACAAGAAAGAGTCACAACATGTTTCACTGGGCCAGTAGAGTGCAATGTTGTCACATATTCTGCAGTTCCACATTTCACAGTAGTCTTTTACACTCAAGAAACATGCCTGTATTTTACATTTATTTACAAACGCCAGAATTATATATCAAATTCTATTTGACTAGGCTGGCAGCCTTCACCCATCTCTCCCCAATCGTCACATCTCTTCCCCCCGGGGAACTCAAGCAAGTTTTTCAAGTACTCCTTGAGAAACATCACTTGAGAGTGTCAGGTCTATCTGGGTGTACCTCACCCCATTCCCTGTCTTGAGAGCCCATCTGCATTGGCATTGCTACTCCCACTGCGGTGCTGCACTGACATATATGCTTGCAACCCCAGACTCCATCTTAGCAACTTGGCCTTTTGCTGACTGGCTCTTTTTAACCATGTTAGAGGGTTGTGATCTGTCATTACAGTGAATTTTCTTCCATACAGATAAGACTGAAGTTTTTGTAGAACCTACACTATGGCTAGACATTCATTTTCTACAGCTACATAGCATTCATCCCTGGGTTGCAGCCTATGACTGAGATAAACCACTGGGTGCTCTTCTCCCTCTAAAGAAATCTGGCTAAGTGAAGCCCCCACCCCAAAGTTTGAAGTATCCACCTGCACAACAAAATATTTGCTGTAGACTGAACTGGCTAACACAGGGGGTCCTCCCAAAACATCCTTAAGCTTCTGAAATGCCTGCTCACATACTGGGGTCCACACTACCTTATCTGGCCTGTTCTTCATTGTCAGGTCTGTGAGGGGAGCAGCTACGGTACTATAATTTGGAACAAACTTTCTGTAGTACCCTGCTGTCCCCAAGAATGCCCTCACCTGCTTTTTGGTAACAGGTGCAGGCCAAGCCTGAATAGCTTCCACTTTGGCAGGTTCTGGCCTTATCCTACCACTCCCCACTCTATGTCCTAGGTAGGAGACCTCTGCCATACCCACCTGACATTTGCTTGGCTTAATGGTCAACCCTGCCATCTGTAGTCTGCCCAGCAACTCCCTAACATGCTGAAGGTGCTCTTGCCAGGAATGGCTGTAGATAGCAATATCATCCATGTAAGCAAGGGCAAATCCTCCTGCTAAGATATGAGCTACCAGCCTCTGGAAAGTTCCTGGGGCATTCTTCATCCCAAAGGGCATCTTTGTGAACTCATGCAAACCAAAAGAAGTCACAAAGGCTGACTTCTCTCTAGCACTGGGAGGCAAGGGCACCTGCCAGTAACCCTTGGTAAGATCAATGGTTGTAAGATACTTAGCCCCACCCAGTTGCTCTAGGGCCTCATCTGTCCTAGGCATGGGGTAAGCATCTGCCTCTGTGTGACTATTTAATTTCCTGTAATCCACACAGAACCTGGTGCTGCCATCCCTCTTTGGCACCAGTAACACTGGGAGGCCCAGGGACTGTTGGTCTCCTGAATCACTCCTAGTTCCAACATCTCCTGTACCTCTTCCCTCAGAGTCTGTTTGACTCTCTCAGGCACCCTATAAGGGGCCTGCCTGATAGGCCTTTGGGTTCCTGTATCCACCTGGTGCTGCACCAGGTGGGTGTTCCCTGATTTCCCGGTGAACATGCCCCCAAACACCTGCAACACTGCTCAAATTTCTTGAACCTGGGTAGCAGATAGCTGCTGGGACATTGCTACCCCTTCCTCCGAGGTGTCAGCCCAAGCCTCACTGAGGAGATCAGTCACAAGATCTCTCTCAGACTCCTCCTGCAACCCACTGCAAATGCTCAGCACACGGGCCTCCCTATCATGGTAAGATTTCATCATGTTAACATGGTACAATTTGTGCCCCTGCCTTCTACCTGGCAGTTCCACCATGTAGTTAACATCACATACCTTTCTTGCCACCTTGTAGAGTCCCTCCCAAGCTGCTGCAACTTGTTGTGTCTGACAGGAATGAGAACCATCACCTGCTGCCCTACAGCATACTCTCTAGCTCGAGCATTCCTGTCATACCACACCTTTTTCTGTTGTTGGGCTTCTGCCAGGTTCTCCTGGGCCAGGCCCATGAGTTCCCTGGGCCTTATCCTGAGGTTCAGGACATATGCCACAACAGACTCCTTGTGAGACTCACACTCACCTTCCCACTCATCTCGAATTAAATCTAGAGGTCCCCTCACCCTATGCCCATACAACAGCTCAAAGTGTGAAAAACCTGTGGATTCTTTGGGAACCTCTCTGTAAGCAAACAGATGGGGAAATAGTTGTCCCACTCCCTCTTAAACTGATCTGCAAATGCCCGTAGCATGGACCTGATTGTAGAGTTTAACCTCTCAACAAGACCGTTAGTCTGGGGATGGTAGGGGGTGGTCTTTATGTGCTTCACCCCACAGGACTTCCACAGACAAGCGAGCAGGTCTGACATAAAATTGGCAACTCTGTCAGACAGTATTTCCTTTGGGAAACCTACCCTGCTGAAAATCTCTAGCAAAGCATTTGCCATCTTCTCTGCCTCAATGAAGGACAAAGCCACTGCCTCAGGGTATTGTGTAGCATAATCTACAATCACTAGGATATACTTTTTCCCCTGTGGAACTTGGGGTACTCAGAGGCCCCACAATATCCATAGCTACCCTCTGAAATGGCTCCTCAATCACAGGCAAAGGCATCAAAGGAGCTCTCACCTTGTCTCCTGCCTTGCCTACCTTTTGGCACTGCTCACAGGTCCTGCAGTACCCTGTTACATCTCTGGAAATTCCAGCCAATAGAAGTTCTGCATAATACGTCTCTTTGTACGTTTTATGCCCATATCATTGCTGGAGCCTTCCTGTGTGCTGACAGAGTGCTCTTCAAACTATCTGGAGAAATACAGAGCTGAGTATATTTTTCTGGCACTTCAGAGTTGTGTACTGGTAATTGTTGTTTGACTAACTTTAGATCATTGCTGGCTGACTTCAGAGTTGTGCACTGTTATTTTTGCTTCACTGTATAGTTTTTGAGATCTCTGCAGAAGGTGTTGGTTTTCCTATACCCACCCTCCCTATTCCTCTGTTGTTGTTTAAATTTGGAAGCTTTTGCAGTTGCCCGCCCCCACTGTAGATTTGATCTGGGACACTCCCCCCAGTCCCATCTCTTTACCTCATTCTACCTAATAGACTTCTTCTGCACTTGTTTTTAGTCATTTTTAATTTAATTGCATTTTTTAAACTGTTTGGTCTAATATTGCTACATACTCAAGTGTACTAGCTTGCACTGCATTTGAATTGTTTTTACTGCTGTTTTAGCTACTTTTCTCTCTCTCTCTCTCTCTCTCTCTATATATATATATATATATATATATATATATATACCTTTGCTGTAACTAGTGTAGTCCAGATTCAGATTTGCTGTATCCAGGACTGTATGTAAGCTTCTGAGCCCCCCCAAGCTTTCTGTGCTGGAGGGGAAGCCTTCTAGCTTATCAGTGGGAGTGGTAAGCACTAGGTAACCTATCTACCACATAATTAGTGGTTCTGGCCCAGAAATTGTAGTTATTGGCCGTTTGGGCAGTTTTTCCATCTCTCTCAACTTTCTAATTAAAAAGCTCGCATTTGCACTTGTTTCACCCCCTTCCTGTAACTAGTTTAGTCCAGATACAGATTCTTAATTTTAGCACTTGAATTTGCTTATTCATGATCAGCACTTGTTCAGAACTTGTAAGCACTAAATAGCCTATTAATTACTACAGCACTCAACCTTCCTCATTACCTAGAGGAAAACAGTTTTGGTACTTACTTTCCTCACTTGCTTAGAGAAAAACAGCTCTTGTACTCACTTTCCTCACTTATCTAGAGGAAAATAGTTTTTTTATTCAGGCATGTCCAAGGGTCAGTATTCTCTCCTGTCTATCTGATGAATCTGGGCATCTTGGAGCAATGTAAAAATTGCCTCATGTACACAGACAACCCTCTCCTCCTACCACCCAACACTACAACCTGTGAGAGATGCACTTATCTAGCCAAACTGGAGGTAAAGCTCTGTCCAACAAAGACTGAACTTGACAGCCAAGAGGAGAAGGTAAACACTTGCACCACACCACACACATCACAGTCTCACTAAATCTACACCACCAAAACCCACACATAGAAACACAAAAACATTCGATGAGGCTCTCACTAATAATCTGCTCAAGCAACAGAGACCTCCAAAGCAGAAATGCAAGCAACCTCCACCCCCCCAACACAACCCAAATGACACATAGCCCACAGACTGAGTGTGCCACTCAACCACTGCCAATAAGGCAAAACAACATACCCAACACACTAGTCATAGGTGACTCTATAGTCAGGCACAATGATGTCCCACTCACCAGGCTAAACAAGGGGAAGGTTACTGTCAGCTGCCTGTCGGATGCCAGGATCCGCCACATAACCCATGCACTCAGGTCACTCCACAAGTACAAATATGACTCTGCCATTGTCCATGTTGGTGTGAACGACCTGAGATGTACCTCCCTGGACTACATGAAAAGAGACATGGAAGAGGTCTCCGATCATATAGCCCAGGCAGGTATGACCCTAGCCCTGAGTAGCATTCTGCCATCACCCAGAATTATGCCGCAGTACAAGGACAAAATGATTGACTTCAATAATTGGCTAAGCTTCTGGTGCCATTCTAAAGGGATCCAGTATCTGTCTGCCTGGGATGACATGGTCGACAGACCATGATGCTTTGCCAGAGATGGCCTGCACCTGTCACCCCTGGGATTCCGGATACTGACTAAGGTTCTTGCCGCCCCTATAGTGCCTTTTTAGGCAAGGTTCAAATGAAAAATTCACCACCATAACAGGAACAGGCATGCAAAAACTGAGGGTGATGCTACTCAATGCTAGAAGTCTAAATCTCAAAATGCACTCACTCGAGGCACTCCTTAAAATGGAGAACATCGATATCTGTGCAGTGACTGAGACCTGATTCAAGGGTCCAGAGAGCACCCCTGCACTACCAGGCTATAAGTCATACCACACTTTTCGGCCATGTAACCTGGACCGGAACACCAAAGGCAGTGGTGTGTCTATATTCATTAAGGATATCCACACCTCCAGGCTAGTTACTCAGCATAATGCAGCCGAGGTTATCCAAGTGCAACTAACTCTGGGCAAAACTGCAATCCAAATTGTAGCTTGCTACAGATCACCCACCATGCCCCAGGATTCCCACTCCTCTTTTCTTGATGTACTGGAAAATATTAGGGTTCAACCAAACACCCTAATAATGGGCGACTTCAACTACCCCACCATTAACTGGGAAAACTACTCATGTACCAACTGCTTCACTCAACACCTTCTGGAATTCATAAACTCCAATGCCCTGGATCAACTTATCCACACCCCCACCAGGGGCAAGAATATCCTAGATCTAGTCATTACAAACATGAGTGACTGGTGTTCCACACCTGAAGACAACGCCTCATTGGTCGGATCCGACTATAAGCTAATTACCCTAGATATCCACATCCTGCCCCCACCTCCCCATTAAGGAATCCATGGTAAAAATTTTCTCCAAAGCCAACTTCATGCTTCTTAAGGCATTCTATAGCTATGTCAAGAATCTCAATGGCAGCACTCAGATCTGCTCTGAGTTACAGCACAATGGCACTAAATATACAGACCCAACTGATATTGCCAACATCCTGGCAGATAGGTTCAGTGCTAACTTTACCCCCCTCTTACCCCCTACAGAGCCCATCTCTATACCAGAAGAATGCAAAGTTCCTGTAATCACGGCTGCACAGGTAAAAACCACACTCTCCAAAGCCAAGAACACAGCATCCATGGGACCAGACAACATCTCAGGCTGCATTCTACATGAACTACAGAACGAACTGGCACCCCACCTAAGTACCATGTTCAGTCATAGCCTCACTTCAGGCTTTGTGCCTGCTGAATGGCGCACAGTGACAGTTATCCCACTCCACAAGGGGGAGCCACCACAGACCCCGTGAACTACCTTCCCATTAGCCTGACGAGCCTGGTCTGCAAGGCCATAGAATGTATCATCATGGAATTTATAAACAAAGACATTGGTAATCTCCAAACTCTGGACCCCACCCAGTTTGGTTTTTGTAAAAGGCAGATCATGTCTTCTAAACCTGATAGACTTCTTTGAAGCAGTCACTAAAGCCGTAGACAAGGGTAAGGTGGTTCACACAGCCTATCTAGATCTTGCCAAGGCTTTCAACACCATCCCCCACTGTGGAATTATAGATAAACTCACTAAACTAGGTATAAATCCCTATGTCACAAGATGGGTTGCCAACTGGCTCACTGACAGAACCCACACTGTGAAAGTAGCAGACTCCAAATCCGACTTCAGACCAGTGATAAGTGGAATACCACAGGGTTCAGTCCTGGGTCCTCTCCTGTTTGGTATCTACTTGTCTGAAGTACAGGCTAACACAGAAGGTCTTTGGTTAATGAAGTTCACAGATGACTGCAAACTGGGAGCCATAATCGAAACTCCTAACGATGTGGACATCCTACAAAAGGATCTCACTGAGACAGATGCCTGGTGTCAAAGCCATGGCCTCAAGCTCAATGCCAAAAAGTGCACTGTCATCCCCTTTGGTAAAAACTCTGTACCCATGAACTACAACATAGCCGGTAGTATACCTAACACCGAAAGTGTGATAAGAGACCTTGGGACACAGGTGGACAGTAGTCTCTCCTTTGATAATCACATCGCTACAGTAGTCAGGAAATCCTTCTACGTGGCACACCTCATCACAAAAGGTTTCTCATCCAGAAAAAAAGAGGTCATTGTTCCCCTCTACTCATCACTCATTAGACCCATTATAGAGTACAGCGCCTCTTTTGGTATGTACCTCACAAGACATCTACAACAACTGGAAAGGCCGCAGAAATACATCACAAAGAGGATTACCGGCCTCAAACAGATGCCCTACGCAGACCGTCTCAAAAAACTTCAGCTTTATTCCGTCGCATATCACCTACTCAGAGGTGATCTCTGCCTAACATACAAAGCTATGTCAAACCCAGAGCTGTTGGACATGCTCCACTTAAAGAAATCCCAATCCCTCCGAGCTACAAGCTCTTGGGACCTAAACCTTGTCACCACAATAAACAGAACATGCCGGAGGGATAGATTCCTGTCCCAGAGACTTCCCATACTCTGGAATAAACTACCTATCTATATCAAACAAAGCTCCTCATTAGCACTCTTCAAGAAAAATCTTGATGATTGGATGGGAAATAGGAAATTCATCCCGGGGATCACCTCTGTGGCTCTGCCCGACAGTGGCACAGGAAAATAATTTTCTTGGGTGGCAAAAGCCAGGGTATCTTTTTGGCTGGGCTTGTATAGGTCCCAGGGCCAATAGCCTAGTACCTACCTATGAACCTATGAACCTATGACCTGCAAAGGGAATATCATGGGCTATGACTAGAAGTGCCAGACAGTAAGCTCTAGGCACTACCAACTGCTCTACTCTCTCACCTTCTAGCCCTCCCTCAGGAGTCCACTCTCTGTACAGTGACCCTTTGGTCCAGTATACAGATTCCCCCTTCCCTTGAGAATCAGGTGCCTCCCTAGCTACCTACCTCAGGCCTTGCAATGTAGGGTCTGAGAGCTGAGTCTGTCTCAAGTTTCTCCTTGCAACCCTTCCCAGATCCCCTTCCACAGGAAGTCTGGCATCCTCTGACAGTGGTGCCTCACTGTCAGCCTGGGTACTACTATTCACCTCTACCTTTGCAGTTACCCTGTCCAAGGGAACATCAGTACCCACAAGCAGCTGTGGCTCACATTCAGTCTCACTACTGCAGCATAGCTCACTCCCTGAAGTAACCACCTCAGCAGTCCTGGCTGCAAGTATGCTGTCTGTCTGCATTCTCCCCCAGGCTACCAGACCCACATGCTTGTCTCCTAGCCTCACTGCATGTAACTGCATAAGTACATAGTTCTGCCTCATCCAAATCCTTCCCTCTCAGGACATCTGCAGGATGGTAGTTCCATACCCTTGTTGTCTCAAGACAACCCACCGTTGGCATTTTGTCTTTCCCACTTACTGGCTCCTCTCACCTTTGGTTCCCCATCTTGCCTCCGTGGACACCTGTATGCCACATGGCCCCACTGGTTGCATTCAAAACATTTCACCCTAGGTCCTGGATGTGTACCTGGACTAGTTGCTTCCCCTGCTACTGGCAGATTCTGTTGGGGCAGTCTGTGCTGCCCACCATGGGTTTCTTTAGACCTATGAGCAGTACTGGGGGTCCCTTTCCTGTGCAGGGCTGCCCTGCTTGCTATGTATAGGTCTCCCTTCTTCCCCAACTCCACTGGAGTAGCACACTGTTTATCAGCTAACCAGATCCTCATGTCCTCAGGCAAAGTGCTAAGGGCTTGTTCCCTTACCAAAAGGTCTGCCAGCCCTTCAAAAGTGGTGATCTGACATCCACTCACCCAGCTATGAAAATAAGTGCTCAGTTTAACAACATATTCACATACATTTTCATCTGCCTTGCATATATTCTCATGAATCTTTTTCCTATACATTCCAGGTGTTAGCTCAAAACATTCTAATAAATGTCTTTTTACAGCAGTATAATCAAAACAGTCAGTGTCATGCATTTTTGCTAAAGATGTTACAGCTTTACCACTGAGTAAGGGGGTCAGGAACCGTACCCAGAGCCCTTGGCTAACTTCATATTGTTTACATACCGCTCAAACATATGAATGAAGCTATCAAAATGATCCCCCTCTTTAAACTGTGGAAGACATTTACTGACCTTTTGTGCTTCTGGGGTCCAGTTACTCCCTTCCCCATTACCTCCATGACTCTGGTGAAGAGTCAGCATTTCCCTCTCATGCTTTCTCTGCAGTTCCTGTTCTTCAGCTTCTAGGCTCCTCATTCTCTCAACTGCTTCTAGTTCCATACACCTGGCCTCCAACTCAAGTCTCTTCAGCTCCAGCTGGATTTTTAAGTCCACTGCAGAAAGGTTGAGCTGTCCATTCTCCGAGGATATTGAATCTCCACTGTCAGTCTGATTGTCCTCCAGGCTGCTGTTTTCTGATGCAGCTGTAACCAAGGCTGCAATCAGGTCTGCCTTAGTCAGGTTTGCATGCACCAGCCCCATAGCCTGGCACATCTCCACGAGCTGGCTCCTTGTCAGCTTTCCATACTCCCCTGCTGACATGCTGCCTGCTCACCCTGATTAACACTAAGCTAACAAAAGAAATAAAACAATTGTGATCTGAACTTTGAGTATACACTGCGTGGCTGTTTTAAAGTACAAAACACTTTTAGAAATCACTGTACATAAGCTGCAGGAATTTGCTCTACCTCACACTACTACAAGCCAATTAGTATGTGAAGTAGATGCCACCACTGCCACCATTTGTGACAGCCATGCCCTGGCCCAGCAATCAAGGAGCCTCAATCCTCCCCACTAACACCTGGGAGGTCATCTCCTAGAAGAGAGGAAAGGATAACTAATACACACAGTAAAGTACAATTTCCCTTAAGTGCACATAGAGATCTCAGTCAGTCTGGGGCTGATTGCTCCTTTGCTCACCAGGTCCCCAATAAGACTCCCCACTGGCACAGCTATAGGGTCCAGGTCTCAGCCTAGCTGGGCAAGCTAGAACATCCAGTACCCTCTCTGTCCAACCAGTGCTTCATATCCCTGCCAAGTAGCTGACACAACACACACACACACACACACACACACACACACACACTTTGAGATAAGTATTTATACAACTTCACAGACACTCCAGGGAAAGGCTGACACAGATTCTCCAGCTGTGCCCCTTTACCCAGACCATATGGTAGTAATCCCTGCCACCACCCAGCTATCAGCTACTAAAAGGCCCTTAAAAGGGTGTCCAATTATTACTGTGCAATATTATAATCCAATGGTAGTATGACTAACAGTCAAGGCTTACTTTAGAGTGGCCAATTACAATAACCTCTATAAATATGCAATGTACTCTAGAGCTTATCTCTACACAAACCAGCCACAGGTGGAAGGTTTTAAAAATATTTAATAATAATTAAAACACAAGACAAAACTACTACACCACAGAGATATCTAAGAGTTCAGAGATCACACAGAAACTTAAAATAATACAGTAGGACAGGTCTGATTTCAAAGAAAAATACCTAATTAATCTTTACTAGCTTTAACTATTCCTACAATAAATCACAGTGCTAGAAACTTACATGTGAGCTTAGGCAAAGTGCTGAGTTAGATATCCAAGATCAAAATGCTCTCAAGTCTCTTGTGAGAAATAGTATTTAAACATTACTAACAAACATGTCTCTAAGGCCCTCCCAAATTACAACATTTTTGACACTTAGGTTTTCTCAGTATTCATATTGCATCATCTTAACACCTGGTCTGAGTTCTCAGAACACAAACTGCATTATTTAGCAATCTAACACCTGCTCAGAAACTTACAACAATACAAGGCATTTCACATATACACTCTAACAGAAACTAGAGCAATAAAGAACCTCTCACATGTACATTCTGGTCATAAACTTTAACCTTAAAACAATGAACATGAAACCTTCATCCAGACACACTGGAGCCGAATTCTAACATGAAAGGGTCACAACATGCTTCACTGGGCCAGTAGAGTGCAATGTTGTCACATATTTTGCAGTTCCATATTTCACAGTAGTCTTTACACTCAAGAAACATGCCTGTATTTTACATGTATTTACAAATTCTAGAATTATATATCAAATTCTATTTGGCTAGGCTGGCAACCTTCGCCTATCTCTCCCCAGTCGTCACATATATATTTGGGAAGGGGGTTAAAGGATAAAGGTCAAACTATGCATAAAGAAGGCAGTAATGAAACATTTACCAAATATGTGTTCACTAGTATAGACAAGGTAATTATTTTGTCCAGGACATATAAAAGGAGTACTTTAGCTGATTTTTTTATTAATTTGTTTACCGAGATTGTCCAACTGGACACAGGTCCATTTACAGTGGAGGCCCGGGGAAAACACTCCACATTAAAGAAACATTAATTATACAATATGAAGAAAACAGTATAGACTTATATGAAACAATAGGAAACTTACATACAGCATGAACACAGACACGCAAGGAGTTATAACACAGACACGCAAGGAGTTAGATTTGAAAATACTCATGTCAGAGACTGGGGTGACAGAATCAAATTATTATATGTTTGTGAGCCCAAACATCTTTGCAAAACTGTAAGAATAATATTCATTTTAATTTGTGTAAAGGAAAGGAAGATGAGGAAAAAAGTTATTTCTGGTTGCACTATGTATGATAAAAAGTATGATACAATAAGGAAAGAGAGGACATTTTGGTGGTGAGAACTGAATGGCCAATTTGGCCAGAAGGGGGTTGTTGATCAACAAACAGCAGGAGCAAAGAGTGCAAAAGTGCAAAAAATATTACATTCAGTAGAATTATATTTTCAGTAAAATGTGTCAGAAGTGACAGAGGATAAAACAAAAGCCATGAGACTATATTTCGGATAATATCTAAAAATAATTTAGTGTAGAGAATTGATGTTGTGCCTGCTAATATGCATTATCCCTTTATTTAACCAAGGTGAAGTAGCTAAACCACAAAATTAAATAACAAATATCAAAGTTTGATTCCCTCAGTCTCCACCTGCATATTGTGTGAATCTGGAAATCACTTAACCAGACAGTCCTCCCAGATCACCCCAGAAAACTACCTTGTTCCTAGTGACCTTACCTGATTAACTGATAAATAAAATACTTTATCAGTTAATGTATAAACAGGGATGTGGCCTGGGCTGCTGGATTCTCTGTAAGATGGAAAGTATGTACTTGGGCATCACTTGTTAACAATGCGGCTGCAACTCTCCATTTATTCTTGATTTACAGATAGTTTTTTTTATTGGCAAGGAGCCAAATGTCAGGCAAGGGTATTACTGCACTGATGTTGTAGATGTATCATTAATGGAATGTGTCATCATGGGCATTAAAATGCAATCTTCTTTTACGAATGACATAATGAGTACACCAGGAAACGTTTTTGCAAGTCCTAATTGTGGCTTACCGATCTTGTAAATTTAATTCAACATACACGAGAGCAATAATCAGAGATTTCTCTGACAGCTGAGTAACCTTACTTATAATCTGCCATGATGATGTCTCCATTTCTGAGCTTTACACCTCAACTCTGTGAGCAATATCAAGTGGGAATACGGTTCCATTTTTCCAGGTGTTTAGTTAAATAACGATAATCTAGAGAACATCGTGTTTTGCCACCTGGTTAGAATCACAACGCTCAAGTGGCTTCTGAAATCTCATATTATAACAAACAGTAGGCCTGGATTCTAGCTCTAAAATGTTTGCATTAGTTATGTCTAATACTTGCTAAACAAGTCACTTTTATGCTGCACCTGATGTTGCTGTAACCAAACAGAATGAATGGCAATCATTTCAGCTTTTACTTCTAGTGTGTTATTATAAAAGTGAGTTGAGAGATACCAGTCATTTGTTTAAAGCAATGTAGTACAGTTATGCAGGCCATCTGGGTAGTTTTTTATCATAAAGAACAGATATTGTTTGTATAGCAGCTGTAATATAACTATCACAGTTCGGACAATCAGGGCAGCTGTAGCTACTTTCAAAAGCAAGCAACCACAAATTTGCCTGATTTAGAAGTTGCAGTTCTGATCAACAGTCTAAAGTTTATGATTGTGTCAAAAATTTCTTCATGTGATTCCGTGTCAGCACATTTAAATTTTCTTCATCTGATTTCCTGTAAATAAATTTCTCTTAGAAGTGTCGCTACATTTGTGTCAAGTTTTTGTAATCAGATTTTGCACCATAGCTCTGAGGACTTTATCACTAGTTTGGGGTAAACATTAGTTACTATTGCTCTTCTGGATGTTGCATCCCTCTGACTGAAAACTCACATTCATACGTTTGAGAAACCGGTGACCCGTAACTACCTAGCTAAGTACCTACCAGTAGAGATGTTCTGTCCACCAATGAAAATCATTAACAGTAGTTCAAATTTCCCTCTTAAACAGCAAATCAGGAGATGCTCCCCAGCTGTGACACAGCACATTGTGAGAGGACAACTGGAAGACAGTCAGCATCTAGAAAAGGGCAGTAGGGAGTATATGTCCCAGAAAACATCTGAAAGAGGAACTATTCAAGGATTATTTAAGAAAATAGTATTCCATAACACTGATAGTAGGACCCAGAATGCTTTTCTAGGGAAGTGAAGGAATTTAAGACGACAGAAAGGATCACAGATGCATGAGATAGATGGAAGAATGCATGGACAGAGAAAATGGAGGAGACGCTGCATAAAGACTAGCCATAACACTCAGGCAAACCTAATAAACTACACATCTTCCTTTTCCTGCATCACTGTATGTTAATATTTTAATATGTCAGTATTCTTGTTTCTTAAACCCTATTGGCATTTGCCTTTTACTACTTTGGGGTTTTGCATTCCAATGCATTTCTTAGATGAACTGATGGGCTGTGCCTGACAAGATATACCACTGACCAGCATGCATGCCAACTTAACAAATGAATGATTAATGATTGAGTAAATACCTCAATAAGCACACTAAAAATCTATTTTCAAACTCTGCCAGTAGACGAAGACCTTCAGTAAACAGTGTAAAAAATTGCAACACAACTAATTCCACTATTCTTGAGACATTGATGTAAAGGAAGAATTCCTTGTAAAATATTAATTTTTATCCGCTCTAAGCAAAAATGTGTTGTACTGTTCTTTTATTCAATCAGCAGTTGTTGCACTTCAGCTTGCATTACAGCATTATAGTTTTTTATAGAACATTTTAAACATGTCTCAGCCATACCTCTCAACCTCTTGGCAAAAGAATCTGGATAAAGCCATACATAATGCGGGAACAAAGCTCCAAAAATAGGAACAACTTTTAAATATTGCTCATAGACTTAGAAAGTTGATAGAAAAACATGTTTTGCATTAGTATAAATTTCTGAAGGGTGTGACGTCTGAAACTCAAATGTCACTCATTATTTTCTGACTTCAATCCTCAACGATTTTCCAGAAAACCACAACATTTATGAGGAACACATCAAAAATATCAAGCAAAAATCTGCACGGTTGAAAGATGTGGTTTGAGCAGTGGCTTAAATGGGTCCTCGGTCACTCAGTCCATTACCCCAATTATCAAACATAAAATAACAAATCTTCCATACTTTCTGCATCCAGATATGTTAATTTTGAAATAAATTATGAACTAACTTGTCATCATTCAGCAATGTCCTTCATGAATGCAGTGAAACCAATGTATATTGCAGCCTTGGGAATGAGGATGTACCAAAATATTTCAGACCTACTGCACATAACCAGGCCCTGTTAACCTTCTTGTGTTTTTCACCACTATAAAAGATACCAAAATAACCATATAAAGCAACAGTGCTTTTTGTATGAAAATATGTTTAGAGAAGACATCCATTACAGACAGCCATTTATGTTTTGTCTTTTAGACTCTTTTGACTACTATTTAGGCTCATAGCTTCATAGATAAGTACTAGGCAATCTCTCTGCAGACTACTACAAGCCTAGACAAAAAAGGCCTATTCAAAATTTCCCTTTAGCCTCAAGTAGGGCAAGAAAAGATAGACTGGGAGACAACTTCAGACTGCTCATCCAATTATCTAGGTTTAACCTAAAGAATCCAAGAAGCAACTATGCTTGACATGTACTGAAAAGTTGATCCAAACAGAGGCAAAGCTGGTTAACCAGCACTCTGAGCTAGCCCACCCCCTCAGCTCTTCAAGTGAAGAGCCAAAAAAAAAAAACTGTTTCTTCTGCTGGCACAACAATCATACATGCACACAACACGCCATTCCCCCTCCTTACTACCCCACCTATTCAGGACCCATTTCTGAGTCCTACCCCAGACCTTCCTTCCTCACACTGTAGTGTCTACAGTGAACACTAAAGTGCTCAGAATTTAATTAAAAAAAATCATTTCTTCTTTTAAAGTGTAACAAACTGCGTTCTACAAATGTAGCAAACAGTTGCTACAGTTTATACCCTGCCTACATGAAGTACTACGACACACAAGTTTTAGTTTGAAAAAAAATGGTTAAAAAAACAGTTGCTACAGTTTATACCCTATCTGCACAGAGCACTACAGCACTCAGATTTTGGTTAGAAATTTTTTATTTATTTTTTTTACTTTTAAACTCTAGCAAACTGCAGTTGCTACAGTTTAGATCATATATGGAGTGCGACAGTGCCCAGTTTTGACCTGCAAATTAAATACAGGTTTTTAAAAGCTGATATTGCACTACAGAGCAATCTGGATGATGGATGGCCAATTGTGCCCTGTAACACTTTGCAACCAGGGAAGTTGCTCCTCTTCCACATCCCTAGCTATGCTACAGGTTCCAGAGATGAGGGATACATTGGGATGTAAACCTATCATGCCAATGTGTCTTATTTATCTCCTGATGAGGGTTTAGTTCCTTTAACCTAGTATTTGATGTACCATTAGTTTTGTGAAGGGACAGGAGATACGGTTGGATCTTTCATGGCTCAAAAGACTGGACATAGCTTCCACAGAGAAGTCTGTAAAAGACTGAGTACAGAGAAATGGCTACCAGTCTCTCCCGATAACTAAACCTTTTGAAGCCACTGATCTTTTTAGTTATGAATCTCTGAAGTCTCTCAAGTTGTGTGATATGTATAGATAAATACAAGTTAAAATGTGTACTATATTCAGTAATACACCTGATAAGATATGAGTAAGGGTGAATTAACACTTCTTTGGATCTAGTAGAGATGCCTTTGGAAATTAGATTGGCCAGATAAATGGTTTTCTGAATAACTGTGGAGACATGATGGTGAAATAATAAGGAATTATCAACAAGAGTACCCAGATCCCTTACAACAGTGTCTGATTGGAGGGGTCCATCTCCTATATGGTAAGAACTATGCTACATTTTATTTACATTTAACGTTGTCCTTACACCAATTGTTAACATGGTCTAAGCCATGTTGGGGGCAATTGTGAGTTAGTTAAAGATTAAATAACAATAACAATTTTGCAGTCATCTGCAACCTTAGTTAACCATTGGCTATAAGTGCTGACCAGAAGCTCTGAGAAATATATGTCAAATAGGAGAGGGCTGAAAACTGAGCCCTGTGGTACACCACTGGTAACTTTTTTGCTTTCAGAAGAGGTACTTGCCACTCCAACTACATGGTTTCTGTCAGACAACCAGTTAGCTATCCATTGCCCAGTACAGAGATTTATATTTGGATTTACAAGTCTATCAATAATACCTGCTCATGGGGACTTGTATCAAAGGCCTTGGCCAGGTTGAGATATGTTGTATGCATTGCATAACTGTGATCCACTGTTTCACTTTTGCAAAGACATTAATGAGGTTAAAGAGACAGAACCTTCCTTTGATAGAGCCAAATTGATGAGGGTCCAGGGTTAATAGATTTTCAATATCCAGATTAATGAAGTCTGAGATAATGCATTCCATAGATTTACATAGAAGGCTAGTGACTGTAATGGGTCTGCAATTACCAGGGCCCATGGTTGGGCCATCCTTGTTTAATGGCATTACAATGGCTGTTCTCCAGGCTTCATAACTGTAACCAGTGGTGAGGCTTAGATTTAAGAATTAAGTGGGGGTTTAGAAGCGCTTTAATCTTAGTGTCTAATCTGAAGTAATTTATTTAAATTCAAAACACTTACACTGAAATCTGCATATGTTAGGAATCAGCATTTACTCTGGCTTATCTGTTTTCATTTGTATTCCAGTAAGATACTCTTGTAGTGAAGTAAGCTATCCATTAATGCTTTAAGAGTATACATACACTCAGATGCATGACCCTGTGATCTTTCCAAAATACTGAGGATAAAGTATGTTAAGTATTGGCTTTACATGATAGCTTACTTTTGCTCAGACATCTTCCTTACCTCTTTTGGAAGCAGTTTTTTAGTGATCATGATATTACTTCTGATTTGACTCACTCAGATCTTGTTACGTAGCTCCTGCTTTTCCTTAAAACTCAAAGTGGTACTGTGGCATTTCTGCACATTACAGTATAGTCAGATGAGCTTGCTATATTGTTTTGTAGACATTTGCTTCAAGCCACAAGTAGCAAACAAAGGGTGAAATTAGATGTCAGGTGCTAGAAATCAAAAGAAAAACAGGCAGAACAATAAAAGCTGTATCCTGGGCACACATTATCACAGAGTTTACATAGATAGTATAGGCTTATGGTACGTTTAGTTGAATGACTATGATTTTTAGTCAAAAGTACCATCATATTTAACATTCTGTTCTGGTGAAGGTATTGCCCAACATTGGACTCTTACAGTATACTGACCTTCAAAAGTAGAAGAGGGTCACTTCAGCTTGTCAAAGAGTGAAGTCTTCACTGCAGCTGTTAATGGCACAAAGTGATTTCGAAAAGAAAATGTGTTGCTCTTATTTTTCTTTCCATTTGATATTGCATAGTGAGCTGATATTATGGGCATTATCTGTAAAGCGCTGGCGATACTCATGATGTGGCTGTGTATGCACAAATATCCATCTAGACGTTATTTTTGTAATACTCACTTGACAAGTGAATCAGATGTTACTTCTCACTGGTTCCATGGTCTTTATATTATTTATACTGTAAATGCCAGTTTAGCTATGACACAACAAATTGCTGACAAATCTGCCTCAGATGAACGGGAAGTTTTTTAGGATTGCAGGCTGAACTTTAATGTAAAACAAAGAAATAGAAAATGATATAGCAACTGAGATAAAATCATTTTACTGGTGTGAAAATAGAATGCAGTTGTATGAGCAAGCATGTTACTACTGTACAACCAACGCCTTTTAACAAATTTGGCATACTACATAAGAAATAATTGAAAGTTAACAGTAGAGCTAATACTATTAATGTTAGCAAAAGCCAAAATATCATGTTCAAAAATTTTCATACCTCCTGGAACAGTGTACCACAAACAGTTGTGACTCTAACAACTTAATAATGTTTGAAAAACTCTGGGAAAATCAACTGAAAATAAAAGATTGATGTAAAACTTTTTAACCAGCCAGACTAATACAGAACTTAACAAATATATTAATACTCGTCTGTTTATATACCTCAGCAGCTTTAATTCAGACAGAATACACACAAAAGTTTTAATATTTTAAACATAAGTATATGGCCCAATTAAAGTTAGCATTTTTTTTAAGTGTATAGGCACCATCAAGCAGAGTCCTATTAATTTTGTTTTTCTTTTGACTCCTCTATACACTGTTAATCATATTGAATCATGTTTCAGCTTATCTAATATTTATAATTACTTGTTTAATTAATATTTGTATTTCTTAGACCTATATATTATTTCTCTTTTTTGAAAACATTTTAATTTTAACATTTATAGAATAGATACACAGAAAGGAAGATGCAATTCTTAAATTTATAATAATTAGCAAGATAAAAAATCAGTAATTATTACAGTCTATCAAAATATTCATTAAGATATTTACTTCTAATTTATCCCAGCAGTTAGATTTTTTCACATTATAGCTAGAGTGCAGTATCCTAACATATTTTTTTCATTTTTACATACTGTAGCAAAATTTAAAATTCTTCAAATAGAAGTGGCTCATTAGATTTCCCTGCAAGAGGACACCAAAACATTTTATGAGCTTTAATGCTAACAACAGATAAAACTGGAACACTGACTAAAATTGTTTCTCTATCTGACCAGAGACCTGTGGAAAAAAAAGCTTCCAAAATATCTCAAGTTTAGCACAATCAAAACATATCCAGCCAGTCAGCTTTAGTGATCATATTATAGCTCCAACATCTTGATGGATTATCTTTACAGTATTTACAGATTTTAAATGGTGAATTAATTAAAAGTTCTATGAACACATTTCCACATAAAGATCTCAATAAAAGCATTTTATTAGTATCATCTAAATGTGTACTAACATCACATGAATCAAGACATTTCCAATTGTTATTATCCAAATTATTATCATTAACCAGAATTAGTTTGTATAATTTAGAGAGACAACTATTAGTAGATAAATTGTTCCTAATAATATAAACTATATAATCATATAATTTTGGTATTTTTTCAACATCTTTTAGATTAAATAAACAAATCTTTTAATGTATTCAGTATTCACTATTTCATTAATTATTAATAAATGTAAAGAATCAAGATTATACATTCTCAAAAAATGATTTAAATAAACTGACATTCCTGTGTCATAACATTCATACAACAATAAAATATTTTTTAATAATTGCATTCTCATTCTGTCTTTACTTTCAATAAACAAATGAATACACGCTATTGGAAAAAATAAAAAATCCATTTTTAAGTTGAAAAAAATCTATAAATATAATTTTTAAATGATCTTACAATTGAAGTAATGTAGTTTCAGTCTAAACAAAAACAGTATGGAACAAAACAGAAATGAAACAAAATAACAAGTTCCAAAGGTCAAATAATGATAATCCTAAGATTAAGCACTTAATCTTAGAAGGATTCTCATGGTTTGTAGTTTGAGTCTAGTTTCAAAATTGTTTTCCCATCTAATACATTAAAAAAAACATATAACTGTATTGTCTATTAAATCAAATTAATAAAACTCATTATGTTTAAATTAATCTGGCATATTTTGTTTTTGAATACCTTTCCATTTACTGCTATAAGAAGAGTCCAAGCACAGAAAAACACAGACGCTGCTACAGCCCTAGCATACAACTCAAGATGAGGGAAACTTACCTTCCAAATGCCATAAGTCTACTATGGTTTTTAAATGTTTGTGGCATACTAGGATGCCATAAAAATGAAATTAACATTTTGTCTAATTTCTTTATTTGTAATTTATTTGGTTGCATAGCTATTGATTGCAAAATGTAAAGAACTTTAGGTAAGATAATCATTTTTTGTTAGAACTAGCATCTCTTCAAATGCTAAAAAAATTAAAAAAATAATTAATATATCAATATCTGAAATAAGATTTTAAAAGTTAATATTAATAATATTCATTATATCAGAATTAATTATAACTCCTAAATATTTTACCTCATTGTCACATTTGTAATTCCATTTATATTTTAACATAATATTTACTTGATTATTAATTAAGATAATTTCTAATGTGTTTCCATTAAAGCACATTATAGGTTCATAGGTTCATTGGTAGGTACTAGACTATTGGCCCAAGGGCCTATGTAAGCCTAGCCAACAAGGTTCCCTGACTTACGCAACCCAAGAAAGTTATTTTCCTGTGCCACTGTTGAGCAGAGACACAGAAGTGATCCCCAGGGTGTATTTCCTATTTCCCATCCACTCATCAAGATTTTTCTTGAAGAGTGCTAATGAAGAACTTTGCTTGACATAGATGGGTAGCCTGTTCCAGAGTATGAGAAGTCTCTGGGACAGGAATCTATCCCTCCAGCATGTCCTGTTTACTGCGGTGACAAGGTTTAGGTCCCTAGAGCATGTAGCTCGGAGGGATTGGGATTTCTTTACGTGTAGCATGTCCAACAGCTCTGGATTTGACATAGCTTTATATGTTAGGCAGAGATCATCTTGGAGTAGGAGATATGCTACGGAGTAAAGCTGGAGTTTTTTGAAGGGGTCAGTGTAGGGCATTTGTTTGAGGCCAGTAATCCTCTTTGTGAGGTACTTCTGTGGCCTTTCCAGCTGCTGCAGATGTCTTGTGAGGTACATTCCAAAAGGGGTGTTGTACTCTATAATGGGTCTAATGAGTGCTGAGTAGAGGGGAACAATGACCTCTTTTTTCCTGCATGAGAACCCTTTTATGATGAGGTGTGCCACATAGAAGGACTTCCTGACTACTGTAGCGATGAGATTATCAAAGGAGAGACTACTGTCCACCTGGGTCCCAAAGTCTCTTATCATGCATTCGGTGTTAAGTAGATTGCTGCCTATGTGGTAGTTCATGGGTACAGATTTTTTACCAAAGGGGATGACAATGCACTTTTTGGCATTGAGCTTGAGGCCATGGCTCTGACACCAGGCATCTGTCTCAGCGAGGTCCTTCTGTAGAATGTCCACATCATTTGGGGACTTGACTATGGCTCCTAGTTTGCAGTCATCTGCGAACTTCATTAGCCAGAGGCCTTCTGTGTTAGCCTATACTTCAGAGAAGTAGATTCCAAACAGGAGAGGTCCCAGGACGGAACCCTGTGGTACTCCACTTGTCAATGCTTTGAGGTCAGATTTGGAGTCTGCAACTTTTACAATGTGGGTTCTGTCAGTGAGCCAGTTGGCAACCCATCTTGTGATGTAGGGATTTATACCTAGTTTAGTGAGTTTAGCTATAATTCCAGAATGAGGGATGGTGTCAAAAGCCTTGGCGAGGTCAAGATAGGCAGTGTGAACCACCTTACCCTCCTCTACGGCTGTGGTGATTGCCTCAAAGAAGTCGATCAGGTTCAAGAGGCATGATCTGCCTTTCACAAACCTGAACTGGGTGGGATCCAGAGTTTGGAGGTTACCAATGTCTTTGTTTATGAGTTCCATGGCCTTGCAGACCAGGCTCGACAGGCTAATAGGTCGATAGTTCCCAGGATCAGTGGTGGCTCCCCCTTTATGGAGTGGGATAACTGTTGCTGTGTGCCATTCAGTGGGCACAAAGCCTGATGCAAGGCTCTTATTGAACATGGTGCTTAAGTGGGGAGCCAGTTCGTTCTGAAGTTCGTGTAAAACACAGCCTGGGATGTTGTCCGGTCCCATGGATGCTGTGTTTTTGGCTTTAGAGAGTGCAGCTTTTACCTGCGTAGTTGTGATTACAGGGACTCTGTGTTCTTCCTGTATAGATATGGGCCCTTTAGGGGGTGAGAGGGGGGTAAAGTTAGCACTGAACCTATCTGCCAGGATGTTGGCAATATCAGTCGGTTCTGTAATTTTCTTGCCTTTGTGCTTTAACTCAGAGCAGATCTGGTTGTTGCCATTGAGCTTCTTAACATAGCTATAGAATGCTTTGTGGTTGTCCTTGGAATTAGTGGCGATTTTGTTTTTATAGCTAGCTTTGGAGGATCTTATAAGGGATCTCAGCTTCTTACTGAGGCTGACCAGGGAGCTTCTCCACACATGGAATTTTACTCTCTTTTGCAACAGTTTCTTCCTTCTGTTGTACAGTTTGTTTATGGCAAGGGACCACAAGATTGGCTTCCTTTTTTTAGAAGCTAGCGTCTTGGTTCTGTTTGGGATAGCATGATCCATGCACTTGTGTAAGTGCTTATAGAGTGCATTTGTGTAGGATTCAGCAGTTGTAACTGTATTGTCCATCTGCATGGGTGTCATGAAGTTCACCACTTCTGTCTTAAGAAGTATGAAGTTGGCTTTGGAGAAATTTTTTACTGTGGTTTCCTTAATGGGGGGGGGAGTGGGATGTGGATATCAAGGGTGATTAGCTTATGGTCGGATCGGACCAACGAGAAGTTGACTTCAGGTGTGGAACACCGGTCACTCATGTTGGTAATGACTAAGTCTAGGATATTGTTGCCCCTGGTTGGGGTGTGGATAAGTTGATCCAGGGCATTGGAGTTTATGAATTCCAGAAAGTGTTGAGCTAAGGAGTTGGTGCACGAGGAGTTTTTCCAGTTAATGGTGGGGTAGTTGAAGTCACCCATTATTAGGGTGTTTGGTTGAACCCTAATCTTTTCCAGTACATCAAGAAAAGAGGAGTGGGAATCCTGGGCATGGTGGGGGATCTGTAGCAAGCTACAATTTGAATTGCAGTTTTGCCCAGAGTTAGTTTCACTTGGATAGCCTTGGATGCATTATGCTGAGCAACTAGCCTGGAGGTGTGGATATCCTTAATGAATATGAACACACCTGCGCCTTTGGTGTTTCGGTCCAGGTTACATGGCCAAAAAGTGTGGTATGAGTTATAGCCTGGTAGTGCAGGGCTGCTCTCTGAATCCTTGAACCAGGTCTCAATCACTGTACAGATATCGATGTTCTCCATTTTAAGGAGTGCCTCGAGTGAGTGCATTTTGAGATTTAGACTTCTAGCATTGAGTAGCATCACCCTCAGTTTTTGCTTGCCTGTTCCTGTTATGATGGTGAATTTGTTATTTGAACCTTGCCTAAAAAAAGCACTATAGGGGCAGCAAGAGCCTTAGCCAGTATCCAGAATCCCAGGGGCGACAGGTGCAGGCCATCTGTGGCAAAGCATCATGGTCTGTCGACCATGTCATCCCAAGCAGACAGATACTGGATCCCCTTAGAATGACACCAGAAGCTTAGCCAATTGTTGAAGTCAATCATTTTGTCCTTGTACTGCGGTGTCATTCGGGTTGATGGCAGAATGCTACCCAGGGGTAGGGTCATACCTGCCTGGGCTACAAGATCGGAGAGCTCTTCCATTTCTCTTTTCATGTAGTCCAGGGAGGTATGTCTCAGGTCATTCACACCAACATGGACAATGACAGAGTCATATTTGTACTTGTTGTGGAGTGACCTGAGTGCGTGGGTTATGTGGCGGATCCTGGCACCCGACAGGCAGCTGACAGTGACCTTCTCCTTGTTTAGCCTGATAAGTGGGACGTCAGTGTGCCTGACTATAGAGTCACCTATGACTAGTGTGTTGGGTACATTGTTTTGCCTTACTGGCTGTGGCTGAGTGGCACACTGAGTCTGTGGGCTATGTGTCATTCGGGTTGTGTTGGGGGATGGAGGTTCCTTGCGTTTCTGCTTTGGAGGTCTCTGTTGCTTAGACAGATTATTATTGAGAGCCTCCGCAAATGTTTTTGTGTTACTATGTGTGGATTTTGGTGGTGTAGATTTAGTGAGACTATCTAATTAGTGTGGTGTGGTGCAAATGTTTACCTTCTCCTCATGACTGTCAAGTTCAGTCTTGGTTGGAGAGAGCTTTACCTCCAGTTTGGCTAGATAAGGGCATCTCTCACAGGTTGTAGTGTTGGGTGGTAGGAGGAGAGGGTTGTCTATGTACATGAGGCAATTTCTACATCGCCTCAAGATTCCTAGATTCATCAGATAGACAGGCGAGAACACTGTGTGCTGACCCTTGGACATGCCTGAATAAAAAAAACTATTTTCCTCTACATAAGTGAGGAAGATGAGTACAAGAGCTGTTTTTCTCTAAGCAAGTGAGAAACGTAAGTACAAAAACTGTTTTCCTCTAGGTAATGAGGGAGATTGAGTGCTATACTAATTAGTAGCTTATTTAGTGCTTACAAGTTCTGAGCAAGTGCTGAGCATGAATAAGCAAATTTAAGTGCTAAAACTAAGACTCTGTATCTGCACTAGATGAGTTACAGGACAGAAACAAGTGCAAATGCAGGCTTTCAAATCAGAAAGTTGAGAGAGATGGAAGAGATTGCCCAAACGGCCAATAACTACAATTTCTGGGCCAGAACTACTCCTTATGAGGTAGACAGGTTACCTAGTGCTTACCAATCCCACTGATAAGCTAGAAGGCTTCCCTCCAACACAGAAAGGCTTGGGGGGCTCAGAAGCTTACAAACAGTCCTGGATACAGCAAATCTGTATCTGGGGCACTAGTTCCAGGAAAGGTAGGAAACAGGCTTACAGTCTTTTTTTTTTTTTTTACAGAAAAGTAGCAAAAACAGCAGTAAAAACAATTCACATGCAGTGCAAGCTAGCGCACTTGAGTATGTAGCAATATTAGACCACACACAGTTTGAAAAATGCAATTAAATTAAAAAGGACTAAAAGCAAGTGCAGAAAGGGTTTATTAGGTAGAATGCGGTAAAGAGATGGGACTGAGGGAGTGTCCCATTCAGTTTTTCCAATGATATATTTATATCTTCTACAGATAGCAATATATCATCTCCAAAAAGCTGTATTCCTGTTTGATCATTTGTAGTAATACTGAAAGCTACCACTTTTGTATCTGATCTTATACTATAAGCTAAATGCTCAATGGCCAGTGCAAACAAAAGGGGGGATAAAAGACAACCCTGCCTTGTTCCCTTGTTAATGCTAAAATATTGTGATGTAAGCATGCATATTTCAATAAAAGCTTTAGATCTGTGTCTGGAACACACTGGACTCTGAAATAATTCATCCAAACTACTCCATCATAAGAAAAGATAGGCCCCTCAAAAAAGGTGGAGGAGTAGCTCTCCTATACTCATCCTCCCTAACAGTTACCCCCTATAATAAGCCTATTCCACACTTTAACAATGCTGAACTACTCCTTAATCTTCTACAAATCAATAATCACAAACACATATGTCTTGCGTCCCTCTATATCCCCCCTGGGGATAATATTTCTACACTTGAACACATCCTTTCCTGGCTCTCCAGTAACATTACTAACGAAACCATAATCCTAGGAGACGTGAACATTAACTGGGCCTGCATTCAGTCTCCAACAAACTCCGTTAACATCAACCT
Source organism: Protopterus annectens (assembly GCF_019279795.1). NCBI lineage: Eukaryota > Metazoa > Chordata > Ceratodontiformes > Protopteridae > Protopterus > Protopterus annectens. Next base: position 1,609,074,898 of record NC_056732.1, on the reverse strand, counting down.
CTACAATTTCTCTCAACTAATCAGTTCCATAACTCGCCCTGCTAAAAATCTCTCCAGTGGAAGTATACTGGATTGGATCCTTGTCTCCCATCCTCACTATTTCTCCAACAGTGGCACTCTTCCCGATCCCCTTAGTGACCACATACCCATCTTTACCCACCGACTTCCCTCAATCTTACAACGATCCCATAACTATATTACTATTCGTAACCAAAAAAACTTCAACCCAACAACCTTCTCAAACTCTTTACAAGCAACTAATTGGAATTGTTTAAAAACACTACCACTAGACATTGCAGTCTCCCACTTTAACTCAATATTCTTAAAATTATTAGACTCCCAGGCTCCCTTAAGGACAAAGAGAATAAAAATGAAATCAGCACCCTGGCTTTCCAAAAATACTCTTGCTATCATGAGACATAGAGATAAAGTCTGGGCATGCTACCAGAAAAATAAGACACCACTGCTCCTCAATGACTATAAAATACTTCGAAATAAAGTAAAAAAACTCATCACTTCTGATCGACAAAACTACCTCTCTACACTCCAAAACCATAATAAAAACAACCCTCAGAAATTCTGGAAAGGCATCTCTAGTCTCCTTCACCCTAGTAAACCAGATACTCCCACCCCAGACTCAAATGCTCCTGAATTAGTTTTGGCCACACAATTTAACTCCTTTTTTATTGACTCTATTTCCAAATTGACTTCTTCATTCTCCAACTCCACCACACTCGCCAATACTCCCTCTCTCACCCCCACTCACACTCTATCTCTGACTACTACTACTCCCCATTCCCCATCTACTAAATCCTCTACCTCCTCCTCTACACAAACTTCTTCCTCATATCTACCACCCCCTAATTCCCCCTCTCCTGACTCCCCCCTATTCTCATTAAAACCCATACCTACATCTACTATAAAGAAACTCCTTCAGAAATTGAAGCCATGTACCAACGCTCCTGATAATATCCCTTCTTACTTTCTTAGTATAGCTGCAGAATCACTTGCCTACCCCATTAGCGTCTTAATAAACCGTTCCATACAAGAATCTACAGTACCTCAAATCTGGAAACAGGCCTTTATCATACCTCTACACAAAGGTGGTAACAATAACAATATAACAAATTTCCGCCCCATAGCTCTCCTGTCCCCTATCTCTAAGATCCTAGAAAAATGTGTCCAACTTCAACTCCTTCCATATCTCCTAGATAATCACCTTATAACTCCTACACAACACGGATTCAGACCAAACCATAGCACCATGACAGCCCTCCTCTCCTTCCTTGAAATGGTAAATAAAGCTTGTGATTCTGGCCAATTTGTTTCTACCCTACTACTTGACCTCTCCAAAGCCTTTGATACTATATCACATAGCCTGCTTTTAGCTAAGCTCTCTGAACTTAATCTATCTCCCTCCTCCTTCAACTGGTTCTCTAGCTACCTATCTAACAGAAACCAAGCAGTAAAATGGAAGAAAGCCACCTCTTCATTTCTTAGTACTCCTACAGAAGTTCCACAAGGCTCCATACTGGGTCCCCTTCTCTTTAATATATTTATAAACCATTTCCACAAATCTATCCCACTCTCAAACATCATCCAATATGCAGATGATTCAACAATCATCTGTTCTGCCACTTCTATTGCTATACTTCAAAAACTAACTCAAGATGCCTTCTCTACCACTGAGCAATGGATGCTAAGTAATCATCTAGCTCTCAATGCTTCCAAGACCAAACTAATGATATTTACTCCTTCTAAAGTTACTCCTTTTGATATGAATACATTCTCAATCACTAGTCAAAATAACTCACCTCTAGAAATAGTGTCACAGACTAAGTTACTTGGGGTCCAAATTGACAACCAACTTAAATTTAACTCCCACCTACAACTAAATATAAAAAAAAATCAAAAACTAGGCATGCTTTACAGACAGAATCCCTACCTCACTCCTGCCACTAAAATCACTCTCTCTACTTCCTTCCTTATCCCCTCCCTTCTCTATGGTGCTCCACTCCTAACTAATCTTCAGTCCTCTTTAAAAAAACAGCTTTCTTGCTGCTATAACAAAATCGCAAAATTCGCCACTAGACATAAGTCCTCCACCCATCATTGTTCCTCCCTCCAGAAACTTCAATGGCTCAAACTTCCAAATCAACTAACTTACACCCAACTAACTCTAGCCCATAAGCTTATTCTCAACCCCTCCCTCTGTCCATCCCTCTCATCTGCCTTTAAAATGCACCTACCCAATAGAGTATTAAGGTCAAACAATCAAAACCTACTAGACGTGCATAAACCTACACATCCCCCAGGCAAAAACCTTCTATCTTTCAGCCTAGCTCGCCACTGGAACTCCCTACCACCATCCATCCGCACCACCATTAACCCCTCTACCACTCACATCTAACATCCCAGTGGGCATGCTCTTGCTCCCACCCTACATAACTAACTCTGTCTTCTCACCTCCCCTGCTCCTTCCTGCTTCTTCTCTACTCTTCCTATAGAATTGCATAGAATGGACTAGACAGGCTTTTAAGTTTACTTCCCCCACTATGCAACATCCTTTAGTACTACATTGTACCTTTCCACAGTGTGTATGATTCCGCTCAAATTGTGTTAATTGCTTTATTTGCTGTAGTATTGTTGTATGTTCTTCTCAATCGGTATTAATTGTTGTATTTGGACTATTTTATTTTAAATATTTTCCTTTCTCATTTTGTATAACTATCATTACTACCTGCTGTACCTATATTGTTACTGTTTCATGTATTTTCTTTGCTTTTTTTGAGCTTTTCTCCCCAGGACTCCATTGAAAACGGGTTCTTTATGGCCCAATGGACTATCCTGGTAAACCAACTGTAATAAATAAATAAAATATAAAATAAATAAATCCTAAGTACAGATTTTTTAATTAATTCAACAAACATTTCTGGTAAAAAAAAAACAAGCACTACTTATGTTTTAAACAAATACTTCCATTCTAAAGAATCAAAAATTTTCTCCATGTCTAAGCTAATTAATGCAAATGTCTTATTCTGAGTTTTATCTATGTCTAAAATTATTGTATTTTTAATGTTATAATATGTGAATCTATTAATTATAATGCCTTTTTGATCTTTATCAACAATACTATTATATTTCCAAGTGTCCAAGAGAAAATTGTCATAAACATTTTATAATCATTATTCAGTAAAGAGATTGGTGTATATACTAAGATACGATTTCACTGTCTTTCCCTTGCTTAATGTTAGCATAGATTAATGTATATATTATTTTTGTATAATGAATATTTAGTGGTTAAAGTCCTTCACTGGTGTTAAGGTACATGTCACACCAGAAAAGGGAACAAGGCTTAGTGCACTTATCTGGTTACTAAAAGTCAGATATATTAATTAATTAATTAATTAATTAATTAATTAATTAATTAATTAGTCAATTAATTAATTAAAACTGATGAAATATTCCCAATGAATCAGATTGTGTGCAATAAAAGAGAGTTAAACAGTGATCATACAAAAAGTTATGAAGTGATTTTTATTTAAAAACTGATTTTATAGCTAGACACTGTATAATGAAAATAAATGTGTAAGTAAATTAATTTACATCAATAATTATGCAATGGAATGCAATGCAAAGTGATTCTTCATAAAGCAAGAGTGTTTTTACTGATTAGAGAAGGTTAAGTTTTATACAGTTATTTTGGAGATGATCAGTTTATCTTAAGGAAATGCTATATTTTAACAGAAAAAAAGGATTCTTGTTTTTTTTAATAGAAGGGATTACTTTACATGCATTTGATTATGTAAAGGAATTATTAGCATTCTGATTAAGAAACAATGTCAACCACTTATGGTATAGAGAAGTGAGTTTTGATATAAAAATAATTTAAATAGGTAATACAATCAGTTTCTTCAGTGACTTATAAGTTTAGATCTGGGGTTAGGTTGTGAACTGAAGTTTTAGTTTGTGTTACATTATGGTTAGATTTAGGTTTAAAGATGAGGATCATATTAGTTTTAGTATGTGATCTGAGTTTGGTTTGTGGTTAGGATTATGGAGTAGGTGGCATAACATCTCCTATGTAGAGAATATTATAGCAATAACCCACGCCTGGGTGTGGCTAATGCTGGATTTACCCACGGTTGGTGTGGTTTGGTCATGAGGTCGAAGCCCTAGTGGCCAAACAAAGACAACCGTGGGTAAATCCAGCATTACCCACACCCAGAAGTGGGTTATTGCTATTATACAGTGACATTATTTAAGAAAAAAATAATTACTTTTCTTAAATAATGGCATTGTATAATGCCTCCTTGCTGCCCTTCCGCAACTGTTTGGTATTCTGCGGAAGTTCTGATGTTCTGCGCATGCGTATGCTTATGCAGTACATCAGAGCTGTGGGCAAAAGCAACGGAGAAAGCAAGATCTCCATTGCTTTTTGCAAACTGTCACTATGTTAAAGGAGTTTAACATAACGAGACAGCTTTAAAAAAAGCAACGGAGAATCTCCATTGATCTTTTTAAAGCTGCCTCGCTATGTTAAACCCATTTAACATAGCGAGACAGTTTTGAAAAAAGCAACAGAGAAAGCAAGATCTCCGTTGCTTTCTACAAAGTGTCTCGCTATGTTAAAGGAGTTTAACATAGCGAGGCAGCTTTAAAAAAAGCAACAGGGAATCTCCGTTGCTTTTTTAAAGCTGTCTCGCTATGATAAACCCACCTTTAAAAAAAGCAACGGAGATAGGAAGATCTCCTTTACTTTTTTAAAGCTGTCTCGCTATGTTAAACTCGTTTAACATAGCGAGACAGGTTTTAAAAAGCAATGGTGATCTATTGTTCTCCATTGCTGTAAAAAAAAAAAAAAGTTATACTAATGGAAAAAGTCCAGGTGACCGGACCTTTTTCCATTACTATAACTCTAATTTACAAAGTGCACGCTGACCAATCAGTGTGCACATTTTGGAATATTAATGGGGAGTCATTGTATAATGTAATATTTACCATTCATAAGAAATGCTGTGAATTATTTTTATACCCATATTTGGTGCATTTGTTTTAAAGCATCTGCCCTGGACTCAGTGAACAATGAGTGTTGTGGTCCTGATAATTAAGGAAGACATAAATGGGAAATTAACCTGGGAATTGGGAGGGTTGCTGATGGTGGAGAAAACTGGTCACATTATATTTAAACAATGGAACATTCACTAATGCTGAAAAGTCTTAATCCTGGTTTTAGGCATATGTGTGAATATGTATGGAGTATTATATAATTTATATAATTTATAATTTATTAGATAAAACTCCTTAAAAGGCATCTAAAGATGTTGTAGAGACAGGTCTAAACAACAACTGTCAACATTCTAGTGACAAGAACCATTATCAAAAAGAATCAGGGTTGGATTTCCAGGGCCATATCCACAAAAGAATATGTATGTGTACCACTCAAATATTAGATTTCCATGGGGATTCATGTCAGTTAACTGATAATTCTTTCAAGTGCCAATCAATTGAAAGGAAATGGCTGAAACAACTTTCAGTGAACTTTGGAGGCCTTTTTTCAAAGGCAAGACCCCATGCTTCCTCAACACATCCCAAGCATATATACACCTACTCCAAGATTGTATAACAGTGGAGAAAAAAGAAAAGTTCACTGCCAGTGAAAGTAATTTTGCCAAATTACTTTGAATGATCATCACTCAATGAAAGAATTGTAGCTTAACTGACATGTGCCTTTGCAGTGATGTACCACAAGATGGATGGGTACATGAATGGATGGTTATCGTAGGCATGATGACTGACTTCATGTGTACTTCAAGATGGGTGGTAGATTCAGGCATCATGCTAGGCATTGAATGATCACTTTTTTTCCTCCAATGGTGCAGAATTTGATGAAAATACCAATAATGAACATACTATCAATTCCCCAGATGGTCATTAACATCAGAGTGACCAGCGTTCCACCATGCTGATGCCAATTATGACTAAATGGAGCCCCTGAAATGCTATTTAGGTATCCAGTGGCAACGTCTTTTGAATGAGAAGAATGACATTGTGAGCTAAAAATCAAAGCTGTGATGGTCAATCACAAGTGATGTATAAGGAATGCCATACTTCATGCTTTGTACGAAAGTGAAAACGTGTGTCCTAGAGTTTATGTTGCAAAGAATTTTAGCACTAAATATTGATTCTAAATTAATGGTGCCACTGAATTACTTAACACTGATATTACAACACAGGCTTTAACATTACCACCATTTTACATTTATATCCTAGAAATCACATCATTGTTTGCACTGACGATACTTAACTACTATTATTTTTAGATATAACTGCATATAAATGCTTGTCTTTTTGCTATAGCCAAACATTAACACTAAAATGTATTGCTTGATTGTATCATAAGCATGAAACTAAAATGGGAAGTCATACCATATTGGCATTAGCCTGTACATACCTATATGTGTACGATCATCTGTCTGGGAGCACTTTTACAACATTTGCAAAAAAGTAATGCAGCAGAAGCCTCACAATCTGTTTTTTCATGTTTCCATATATTATTTACAGGGTACTTGTTTTTGTGATAAAAAGATGGATTCTACATGTAAAGCAACAATGCTCAGTTTAATTTGTGTTTATCTTCTGTATATAAATGACTTTTACTCAGACTATATGGAGTAGAATTTATATAGATCTCACTGAGGAAGGAAAACTCTGATCTTTATCTGAGGACTTATTAACCACAGGCCTCCTTCCCTGCCCCCACCTTCTATGCAGTTGTCAAAACCACTGGAGCAATAAAGAATTTCTGGAGATTTGGCTACCTGGTTTCTTCAAAAAGCATTTTTTCTTCTTTCAGCTAGAATACCACCATGATGTTTATTTTGAATACACCAGCATACAATGCAGAACAAATGATTAACATACAGTTTACATAAAACAGAATTTAAAAGCATACTAAGAACATTTCTTTTTTGTAAATAGGTAACTCTATTATTTATGATGCATTTGTTAAAGATTAATGAACTAATTCTGTGACGTTCTCTGTTTAACTGTTAGCCTTGGGGGTGTCCTTTGCCTTTTAGTAGTGGTATACTCACATTATCTGTGTATTTATTTGTGCTCAATATCTGAGCTGTTTGGCTGGCTGTGGCCTATCTGCAGTCATCTGGACGTACAAGCTGATTTAAGTACACTTTTTTGCACTTGCATTGTTTCAGTGGTAGTACTGCATTTTATTTATTTGTTTCATTGAATATTAATTGAATATTGTAGTCTCTCTCTCTCTCTCTCTCTCTCTCTCTCTCTGCAGTTAGTTTTCCAACCTCCCTCCTTGTTTCCTTGTTCTTGTTGTGGTGTTATACTTTGTGGCTTTGGAATTGCCCACCCTGTGTAAATTTGTCTTTGGAGAAGACTCCTGGACCCTCTCATTTGCTCATTCAACTGAGTACAGTGAGATCATTTGGGAAGGACTACCCCCTTGCTTCTTTGATTTATTTATTTATTTATTTATTTATTTATTTATTTATTTATTTATTTATTTGACATTTGTTGACCGGGTTGGTCCATCTGGGATGAGGCCCCTTTTCAGTGGAGACCTGGGGAGAAAATCTCCATAGTTACAAAACATATGTAAGTTCCATGAAAAAAAAAACATTTGTAAGTACACAAAAATATACATAACAATGTAAAGCAAGTATACAATAGTAAAACTGATTTCAGATTTTATACAATATTGGCTAGTTACGTACATTGAGGTAGGTAGACCAGGAAAAAAATGTATTTACAGTAAAGAGAAAAGTAGTTAGTAAGGAAGTATCTGGGCAGCAGTGAAGGAGAGATAAAAGCGCAGCAGTTGTTGTTGAACATTCTACGGGTGAGGAGATGGTAATAGTAAAGGAAAGTTTAGGGGTAACAGTAGGGAAGAAGGGGGGGTGAGCATGGAAGGAGGTAGTGTTAGGTACTAGTAGGATAAAATAGAAGTGAGTGATTGGTCTAGGGAGATGGGATAGTCGGGGGGCTGATAACAGAGGCAAAGTTTGTTTAAGCTAAGGTGTTTTCTCACAGTCTTTTTGAACCTTGATTTCAGACACTCCTACCAGTCCCATCTCATCTGCTCTATCTACTGTGTACAGAGAGAGCATTTGGGCAGGACAACCCCTGTAGTCTCTTAATCTTGCTCTGTTTTCTCCCTCTCCATTAGAAAAAATATATACTTTATTCACCTGCACTTACTGTAACTGTGGTTCTACCTTCTTTATCACCTTAGTTGCTGTTCTGTGTGCTCTTAAGTGTTCAAGTGTTTTTATTCTGCATTATTACTACTTATTAGTAGCCTGATTAAATGTGTCTGCTGTTCTAAGCATCTTAGTTTTGGTTTTAGCACTTGTGCGTTAGGCCAGTTATTTTACATTTAGGGTTTTTGTGGTCTACACTCTTGTGGACAAACCCTTATCAAATCTTGCTCTCCATAAGTCCGCCAAGTATTCAGAACACTATGTCTGGACAATTCCCATCAGTTTCTCCTACCAGCCTGGTCAACATGGGCATACTGAGACAGTGTAGCAACTGCCTCATGTTCACGGACAGTCTTCTTCTGTTAGCACATAATTCCTCTACTTGTGAGAAATGCATCTACATCAGTTTGCTGGATTCCATGCTCTCTCACACCACAGTATGTACTCCTGACAAGGAGGAGACTGCCAGCACAAACACCACACCACCCATATGACAGAGCCAAGCATAATACACACCACCTATGCAGGGGTCCTCAATAAAAACTTACCTAAACAACAGAGATCCCCAAAACACACTCACAAACATTCCACACACAACACCAATCACATCACACACAGTAGACAATATACCAGTGTCTCACAAACACAGCCTACTAGGCATAATAATAAACCAATGCAGCCCATAAGGCATAACAATAAACAAAACATACTACTGATTGGCAACTCAATAGTGAGACACACAGATGTCCCCTTCACCAGGCTCAACAAGGAGAAGGTCATGGTCAGCTGCCTGTCTGGTGCTAGAATCCACCACATCACGCACGCACTTAAATCTCTCCACAACAGGTACAAGAGCCTATCATTGTCCATGTTGGTGTGAATGACTTGAGACATACCTCCCTGGACTATATGAAGAGAGACATGACTGAGCTCTCAGAGTGTGTGTTCCAGGCAGGTATGACCCTAGCCGTAAGCAGAACCTTCACCAAGAAAGATACCTCAATACCAACAGAAAATAATTGACTTCAACAATTGGCTTAGTTTCTGGTGTTTTTCCAAGGGGATCCAGTATCTGTCTACTTGGGGTGACATGGCTGACAGGCCTCGATACTTTGCCAGAGATGGCCTCCACCTGTCACCCCTGGGGTTCCGGATCTTGGCAAAGGCTCTTGCCTCCCCCATTGTGCCTTTTTTAGGCTATGTCACAAAGACAAATCTTCCAACATAAAATATCTGTCAAAACGTACGTTGAAGGTCATGCTGCTTAATGCTAGAAGCCTTAACCTGAAAATGTACTCACTGGAGGCTCTCCTCACACTGGAAGATGCCAATGTTTGTGCAGTCATGGAAACTTGGTTCAGGGCTGCAGAGAGCACCCCAGTCTTACCAGGCTATACCTCATTCCCCACTTTCCATCCCCAAAATGAGGTCGGAAAGACTAAGGGTGGTGGAGTCTCTATCTTCATTAAGGACAGGCACACCTCCATACTGGTTTGCCAGCATGACATACTGGAATTATTTTAGGTGCAACTGACAGTTAGCAGGACACCCATCCACATTATAGCCAGCTATAGACTCCCCACCATGACTCAGAGCACCCACTCCTCCTACCTGGACCTACTTGACTCCATCAAGATATCCCCTAACACCCTGATCCTTGGTGACTTCAACTACCCCACCATAAATTGGGTGGACTATTCCTGCATTAATGCACCCACCCAACAATTCCTTGACTTCATCAGTTCTAATGTACTACACCAGCTGGTCTCATTCTCTACTAGGGGAGATAGCATTCTGGACTTGGTTCTCACCAACATGGGTGACCGTTGCATCACTTCCATAGTGTGTTCTTCCCTGGTGAGATTAGATCATCGATCTGTTTCATTCAAAGTTTCTATCCCACACAACCCCTCCCCAGCCATAAAGAGGCTAAAAAACTTCTCAAAAGTTGACTACAACCTCCTAACAGAGGGTATCTGTAGCTTCACATGACTGCCCCCCTCAGAGGATGCAGACAACTATGCTGAACAGTATGCCAGTGCAGTATACAAGTACCTGTACAACTGCATGGACTCAGACATACCCCACAGAACTAAAACCTGCTCCTCAAGAAAACACAAACCTGTCTGGTAGACATCCGCTATCAACATGCTTTACAACAAAAGGAAGAAACCGTTGTCCAAGGGTAAAAAGGAACAAATTCCAAATTGGAAAAACTCCCTCCTCCACCTCAATAAGCAAATTAGATCACTAGTGAAAACCTCCAAATCCAATTATGATTTGAAACTAGCCTCCAAAACAAAGAGAAACCACAAGTCCTTCAGTTATATTAGGAACTTCCATGGCAAAGTCCAAGTTTGTTCCAAATTAGTACTTAATGGTACCACTTACACTGATCCTATTGACTTAGCCAACCTGCTAGTTGATAGGTTCAGCACAAACATCACCACCCTATCACCCCCCAAAGGCCCAGTTGAAATCCGCAATACTTGTTCCACACCTCACATCTCCACAGATCAAGTGTTAAAGGACCTATCCAAGGCAAAGAACTTAGCTTCCATGGGACCTGATAGTATCCCACGCTGTATTCTGCAACATCTCCAGATATAACTAGCCTTGTCATTGAGCACCCTATTCAACCATAGCCTAAGTACAGGCTTCATTCTAGCAGAGTGGAGAACTGCCATTGTTATCCCCTTGCACAACGGTGGTGCCACTACTGACCCAAGAAACTATCACTCCATTAACTTCACAACTCTGATCTGTAAAGCCATGGAGCGTATTATTATGGATCTCATAAACAAGGACATAGGCAATCTCCAAGGACTTGACTTCACCCAGTTCAGATTCATCTGGGCAGATCTTGCCTATTGAACCTGGTTGACTTCTTTGAGACTGTCACCAAGGCCCTGGATGAGGGAAAGTCAGTACATACACCTTGAGCTAGTCAAGGCCTTTGACACAATCCCCCACTCGGGCATCATTGAAAAGCTAACCCATACTGTTTGGCATCTACTCCTCAGAGGTCCAGGCAAAGACAAAGGGTCTGTTGCTGGCCAGGTTTGCAGATGACTGTAAGTTGGGTGTTGGCATTGACTCCCCAAATTATGTTAACATACTGCAAGAGGGTCTCACAGCCATAAATAACAAGTGCCAAAGTCATGGCCTTAAGTTAAATGCAAAAAAAAAATGTATTATCATACCATTTGTCAAAAACACGGCGCCTACTGATTACCACATCAACGTCAACCCCCTAAGCACACATCCTGTGGTAGAGACCTGGGTACTCAGGTTGACAACAATCTCACATTTGACCATCATGTGGCAGCAGTGGTCAGAAAAGCCTTTTACTTGGTTCATCTCCTAAGTAAAGGGAATGCATCCAAAATAAAGGAGTTTACTACCTCTCTGTACTCCTACCTCATTAGAAATATAATTAAGTATAGTGCCCCATTTGGTATGTACCTCTCCAAACATCTGCACCAACTGGGAAGGCAACAGAAATATCTCACAAAGAGAATCTATGGCCGCCAACACCTGTCCTGTGTGGACAGGCTCAAATAACTATCACTCTACTCAGTATCATACAGATTACTCAGAGGTGATCTGTGTCTTTCCTACAAGGCAATATCGGACCCTGCCTTACTAGAGATGCTGCATATCCATAAGTCTAACTCCTTGCACATTACCCGCTCAAAAGGCCTAAATCTAATATGCAACATCAATAAAACCTCCTGGAGAGACAGGTTTGTCTCCCAGATGCTGCCCTGTCTCTGGAACAGACTTCCCAAACATGTCAAACAGATTACCTCACTGACCGTCTTCAAGTGCAACCTTGATGACTGGAAGGGAAATCACAAATTTTTCCCAAGGGTTCCACCTTTGTCCCTCACTGACAGGGGCAACAGGTGCTGACTGAGGTTTCCTTTTTGAGTATAAACTCTTGGCTAGGCTTGTAAGGGCCCCACAGCCATTAGCCTAGTGACGTCCTATGATCCTAGGAATCTAGTGTTAAAGTAATGACACAAAAAATGTATATCCTGTAATAAACTTGTTTGTTTTTGATTTCATGAATACAGATTTATATTATAGTCCAACATGCCATTTTTAATAAAATGGTACTATCCATATTTTCAGGTAGTAATTACAATGTATGCAGTTTTCACACTGGTGAAATAAAGGTGCATATTCCACATACTAATATAGCATGTTACATCTTAGAGAGCCTTAAAGTGGCTCAAGTCACTGTACTTGATTGCTCTGACCTTCCCACTGTTTATGTCCATTCTACCTTGAATTCTGTTATCCACTGAGTTCAAGGTGTCCCAAAAGAATTTAACAGTGATCACATCACTTTATATACTACTAGGATGAAAATGGTGTACAACAAACTTGCCGGTTCTTGTGCTCTCCAAATTCTGTTATGAGAAATTGCATTTGCCTTTTCCAGTGGTTCCACTGACAGTAAATTCATGGAGGACTTATTACATATTTGAATTTCTCATGAAAGAATTTCAGTTTCCTTTCTCTCCCTGTCACTTTTTCATACTCTCTATGTCTCCCTAGTTAGGCTCTTGCCACCCCCATAGTGCCTTTTTTAGGCAAGGCTCAAATCCTAAACCTACCACCCTAGAACACAAAAAAGGAAAAAAACTAAGGGTAATGCTGCTCAATGCCAGAAGTCTAAACCTCAAGATGCACGCACTCGAGGACCTTCTCAGTATGGAGAACATCGATGTCTGTGCTGTGACTGAAACCTGGTTCAAGGCTCCCGAGAGCACCCCGGCACTATCAGGTTTTACCTCATATCATGCGTTCCGGCCCCAAAATCCGGACAACACCAAGAAAGGAGGGGGGGTGTCTATATTCATCAAGGACACCCACACCTCAAGGTTGGTGGCAATGCATGATGCATCGGAGACCATCCAGGTGCAATTAACCATAGGCAAGACTGCTCTGCAATTTGTAGCATGTTACAGGCCACCCTCTCAATCTCAGGAACCTCACATAGCTTTCCTGAAAACACTGGAGGGGATAAATGTATCTCCAAACACCATCATACTAGGTGACTTCAACTACCCGAATATAGACTGGGATCACTACTCAAGCCCCAACACTCTAGCCCAAAGGTTCCTAGAGTTCATAAACTCAAATGCCATGGAACAAATAGTCACCATCCCCACAAGAGGAGAAAACATACTAGATCTCATCATCACGAACATGGGGTCACAATGTTCAACACCGGAAGTATACCCCTCACTGGTGAGATCAGACCATAAACTAATCTCACTGGAAGTCCACATCCCGCCCCCACCTGAGATAAAAAAAGACCACAGTAAAGAACTTCTCAAAAGCCGACTTCACACTTCTAAAGACTAGTGTGGTCTCTTTTAAGGTCCCCGAGCCTGCGGAAACCATTACTCAAGCCACTGAATCACTTACAAATGCCTTCTACCAGCACCTACAGGACTGCATGGATCAGGCAATCCCAAACAAAACAAAGACTCTTTGTGCCAAAGGCAAGCGTCCAGTCTGGTGGACCCCAGTCATAAACAAGCTCTACAACAAAAGGAGGAAGCTACTACAAGATAGAGCAAAATCCTTAAAAGGGAAGACACCTTTGATCATTATAAGTAAAAAACTAAGATCTCTCATAAAATCATCCAAGGCAAATTTTGAGAGAAAAGTCGCTAAGGACTCAAAAGACAATCATAAGGCCTTCTTTAGCTATGTTAGAAACCTGGGAGGAAACTCCCAGATATGCTCAGAATTAGTTCAAAATGATGTAAAAATTACTGAACCTACAGACATTGCCAACATACTGGCTGACAGGTTCAGTGCAAACTCCAAAAGGTGAGATATCTATACCAGAGGATTGTAGCCCCCAAACATCTCTAAAGCTCAGGTGAGAACTGCTCTCTCCAAGGCAAAAAACACAGCATCCATGGGACCAGATGGTGTCCCCGGTTGTGTGCTCCACGAACTCAATGAGGAATTAAACCCGCAGTTAGGGCAGCTGTTTAATCTTAGCCTCACCTCAGGATACGTACCCAAGGAGTGGCGTACGGCAACTGTGGTCCCACTTCACAAAGGCGGTGCCTCCACCGACCCTGGAAATTACCATCCCATCAGCTTGACAAGCCTGATCTGCAAAGCTATGGAGAGGATCATAATGGAACTCATAAATAAAGACATAGGGGACTTACAGACTTTGGATCCAACCCAGTTTGGCTTTGTCAAAGGCAGATCATGCCTTTTAAACTTGGTTGACTTTTTCGAAACAGTCACCAAGGCCATTGATGAGGGAAAGGCAGTCCACACAGCCTACCTCGACCTGGCAAAGGCTTTCGACACAATACCCCACTCAGGTATCATTGAAAAACTCATCAGCTTAAATGTAAACCCATACGTCACAAGATGGGTTGCAAACTGGCTAAGTGACAGAACCCACAGGGTGAGAGTTGCTGGCACCATGTCAGACTCAAAGCCTGTCACAAGTGGTGTCCCACAGGGCTCAGTCCTGGGCCCACTCTTGTTCGGCATCTACTTTTCAGAAGTACAAGCAAACACAGGAGGGTTATGGCTGACAAAATTTGCAGATGACTGCAAACTGGGCGCCATAGTTGAGAACACATCTGACACAGATATCCTTCAGAAGGGTCTTATAGAAATGGATAACTGGTGCCAGAGCCATGGCCTAAAGTTAAACACCAAAAAATGCATAGTCATACCCTTCAGGAAAAACAAGGTTACCCCTAGCTACCATATAGGCAGCAATCCACTAAGCACAGAAGAGGTTATCAGGGATCTGGGGACCCAGGTTGACAGTAACCTTTCGTTTGACACTCACGTTGCCAAAGTAGTTAGGAAGACCTTCTACATTGCCCACCTGATCATGAAGGGATTCACATCTAGATCAAGGGAGGTCATCGTCCCACTGTACTCATCACTCATCAGACCAATGATTGAGTACAATGCCCCATTCGGAATGTATCTGACATGACACCTGCAGCAACTGGAAAGGCCCCAAAAGTTCCTCACCAAAAGGATAAAGGGTCTCAAAAATATGTCTTATGCTGCCCGACTGAAGGAACTCCAGCTCTATTCAGTCACTTACCGTCTGCTCAGAGGTGACTTGTGCCTGACATACAAGGCCATGTCCAACCCGGAATTGATGAACATGCTTCACCTCAAAAAATCTAGCTCCCTCAGAACTACAAGGGCGGGAGACTTAAACCTTGACACAGTTATTAATAGGATGTGCTGGAGGGACAGATTCATCACCCAGAGACTCCCTATGCTGTGGAACAAAATCCCGGTACATGTGAGGCAGAGCACCTCACTGGCTTTGTTCAAGAGAAATCTTGACCAATGGATGGGAGATCGCAGATATACCCCAGGGATTATCTCAGTGTCACTGCTTGATAGAGGCACAGCAAAATAATGGGCATAGTATCCTTCAAACTAATGGGGTGGCAAAAGCCACAAAACTCTGGGCAAGGCTTATAAATGCCCTTGGGCAGATAGCCTAGTATGAACCTATGAACCTATGAACCTATGTGATTCTGTGTCAGTGCTCCTTTAAATGTGCTTTGTATGAAGCATTGCATTTCCATGCAATTTCTTTGGTCTCTTTTCCTTTTTTTCTTACAAAGGCCTGTATATTTTCCATTTTTTTAAGCTGACATACTTAAAAGTTCTTCCTACCCTTTACGAGCTCTTATGCTGTTTTACTATGGACCTTCTTTTACATCAGTCCCATTTTTAAATTACACTTTTTTATTTTGTTCCTCTAAGCCATACTGAGTCAACTTTTTTTTAAATTTTCACTGACATGCCTTATAACATATCCACGTTTTTATTTTTTTATTATTGTGTCTCCTTGTAGTGTTAGAAACTATTTACTGGTGTGTGTTCACAAAGAGGTCCATAACTGTCAGGCTGCTTGGTAAGTCCCACCATCTTACGGAGAGCTTCTAAGGAATGGAAGTTCCACTGACAACACCGACTCACTGCTCAGCAACAGTACCTCATTTCTTGACAGCACTTCACCAAACCCTTGGTACTGTATTACATCTCAGCTGTTCCCATACCTCTCCACTGTCTACATTTTCATATTTTTGGTCAGTTACTCATAAAATGTGCAGCTTGGGGGGAATCATTCAGGACCAAAGTCACTAAATAATGACATACATTTAAGTTTCACACTTCATATCCTTCATAAAATGCCATCTAATACAAAACATATTTTCTAGCAATTTCCCAAGTTTATAAGTGCATTATTTAAATTTTTTCTCTGATTTTTGGCCTGTGTGCCCCCATTATTTTTAGCTTTGTCCAGATTTCTTGTGTTTAGAAGATGAGGGGTATGGCTGTAAATAAATAATAAATAACCTAAATTGATTACTTTAGTGATTTTATGTAGAACATATGAGACCCATAGCAAAGAGTGAACTGGTTCACTAACTAAACATGAGAAATTAACATGAGTAACATCATGCATATTCATGGATTCCATTAATGCTGTAATCTCACTGGTTACCTGGTAAAAAAAGCTTGGGATTTGGATATTGGGATGTTTTCCTTTGCACAGATCTGAGTATGCCACTTGAAGAGATGCAATAGAAAGAAAGTCATCTAAAATTGCCACTGAGTCTAAGGGCAACCACAAAGCATTCTATAGCTATGTCAAGAACCTCAATGGCAACACCCAGATCTGCTCTGAGTTACAGCACAACGGCATGGAAATTACAGAACCAACTGATATTGCCAACATCCTGGCAGATAGATTCAGTACTAATTTTACCCCCCTCTCACCCCCTAAAGGGCCTATATCTATACAGGAAGAATGCAGAGTCCCTGTAATCACATCTATGCAGGTAAAAGCTGCACTCATTAAAACCAAAAACACAGCATCCATGGGACTGGACAACACTCCAGGCTGTGTTTTACACGAACTTCAGAACAAACTGGCTCCCCACCTAAGCATCATGTTCAATCATAGTCTCATGTCAAGCTTTGTGCCCACTGAATGGTGCACAGCAACAGTAATCCCACTCCACAAAGGGGAGCCACCACTAATCCTGGCAACTATCGCCCTAGTAGCCTGACGAGCCTGGACAGTAAGACCATAGAACGTATCATCATGGAACTCATAAACAAAGATATTGGTAACCTCCAAACTCTGGAGCCCACCCAGTTCTGGTTTGTGAAAGGCAGATCATGCTTTCTGAACCTGATCGACTTCTTTGAGGCAGTCACCAAAGCCGTAGATGAGGGTAAGGTGGTTCACACAGCCTATCTTGACCTCACCAAGGCTTTCAACACCATCCCCCATTCTGGAATTATAGCTAAACTCACTAAACTTGGTATATCTCCCTATTTCACAAGATGGATTGCCAACTAGCTCACTGACAGAACCCACACTGCAAAAGTTGGGGACTCCAAATCTGACTTCAAACCAGTGACAAGTGGAGTACCACAGGGTTCAGTCCTGGGATCTCTCCTGTTTGATATCTACTTCTCTGAAGTACAGGCTAACACAGAAGGCCTCTGGCTGACAAAGTTCACAGATATCTGCAAGCTAGGAGCCATAGTCGAGTCCCCAAATGATGTGGACATCCTACAGAAGGGCCTTACTGAGACAGATGCCTGGTGTCAGAGGCATGGCCTCAAGCTCAATGCCAAAAAGTGCATTGTCATCCCCTTTTTTAAAAACTCTGTACCCATGAACTACCACATAAACACCTGTCTACTTAATGCCGAATGTGTGATAAGAGACCTTGGGACCCAGGTGGACAGTATTCTCTCCTTTGATAATCACATCGCCACAGTAGTCAGAAAATCCTTCTATGTAGCACACCTCATCACAAAAGGATTCTCATCCAGAAAAAAAGAGGTCATTGTTCCCCAATACTCGGTAATCATTAGACCTATTATAGAGTACAATGACCATTTTGGAATGTACCTCACAAGACATCTGCAGCAGCTGGAAAGGCTACAGAAGTACCTCACAAAGAGGATTACTGGCCTCAAACAGATATCCTACACTGACCGTCTCAAAAAACTCCAGCTTTACTTTGTAGCATATTGCCTACTCCGAGGAGATCTTTGCCTAACATATAAAGTTATGTTAAACCCAGAGCTGTTGGACATGCTACACCTAAAGAAATCCCAATCCCTCCGAGCTACATGCTCTAGGGACCTAAACCTTGTTACCACAATAAACAGGACATTCTGGAGGGATAGATTCCTGTCCCAGACACTTTCTACACTCTGGAGCAAGCTACCCATCTGTGTCAAGCAGAGTTCATCATAAGCTCTCTTCAAGAAAAATCTTGATGAGTGGATGGGAAATAGGAAATACACTTCAGGGATCACTTCTGTAGCTCTGCTTGACAAGGGCACAGGAAATTAACTTTTTTGGGTGGCATAAACCAGGGAACCTTGTTGGCTAGGCTTACTTAGGTCTTCGGGCCGATAGCCTAGTACCTAACTATGAACCTATGACAGTACTAGATCACATGCATTACTTTCGTGCATTAAATATTACCCTTTTAAACAAGATATGCAATGAATTTCAGGTTTCTTTCAATTCAGTAGTAAGCAGCGAACCAAATGAAGTCTCTCTACTGTGTTCCTGCTACATTGTTATATTGAGAGTTTCAGATTAGTAACAAGACATCTCAGCTGCCAAACCCAAATAAATCATTTGTTATGACAGCATAATGAAATTGGTGATGAGAAAAAAAGCCTTAGAGAAGCTAGCAATTGAAAATTAGCCAGAGTAGTGAGCTACAAGACGTTTCCTGGCAAGTTTATTCTTTATTTTTGTGAAAGTCATCCAGGATTGTTACAGTCTACAAATTGAAAGAAAAAGTAAAACTTAATTTGATTACAGTGAGTTCATGGCTCAGCTCAGTAGCAGAGAGGGATGGCACCCTTACTATGAGTTAAATGATCTGTGATTAGTTAGTTGTTCAAAGCCTGGAACATCAGGGCAGAGGTCTAGAAATGAACAGCTTTTACCAACTTTCCTGTCTTGGAAAAGGGACTGGGACTGCTTACAGTCACAGGATGCCCAAGGAGATGCTGGAGCATATCTTCCAGTTTGGAGGCTAGCTACCATTCATTCCATAGCTGGGGGGAGGGCCCATGACACTTGTCATCATAGGATCATAGGATCATAGGGGGTTGCTGGGCTAATGGCCCTGGGGCCCTTACAAGCTTAGCCAAGAGTTTATCCCCAAAATGAAACCTCAGTCAGTACCTGTCACCCCTGTCAGTGAGGGACAGAGGTGGAACTCCTGGGACAAATTTGTGGTTTCCCATCCACTCATCAAGGTTGCGCTTGAAGAAGTTCAGCAACGTACTCTGTTTGACATGGATGGGAAGTCTATTCCAGAGGTGGGGCAGCCTCTGGGAGAGAAACCAGTCTCTCCAGCAGGTTTTGTTGATGTCACGTATTAGATTCACACCTTTTGAGTGGGTAGTGCATGAGGAGTTAGACTTATGGATATGAAGCATCTCTAGTAGGGCAGTGTCTGAGATTGCCTTGTAGACGAGACACAGATCACCCCTGAGCAATCTGTATGATACCGAGTAAAGTGATAGTGATTTGAGTGTGTCTGCATAGGACAGGTTTTGGAGGCCATGGATTCTCTTTGTGAAGTACTGTATTTCAGTGGCTTTACCAGTCGGTGCAGATGTCTGGAGAAGTACATCCCAAACAGGGCATTATACTCAATTACTGGTCTAATGAGGGAGGAGTATAGAGAGGTAATAACCTTCTGGATGCAATCCCTTTACTTATCAGGTAAACCAAGTAAAAGGCTTTTCTGACCACAACTGCTATATGATGGTTAAATGTGAGGTTGTTATCAACTTGAGTGCCCAGGTCTCTCATCACAGGTTGTGTGCTTAGGGGGTTGCCACTGATGTGGTAATCAGTAGGGGTCATGTTTTTGCCAAATGGTATGCTAATACATTTTTTTGTTGCCTTTAGCTTGAGGCCATGACATTGGCACCAGTCATTAGTTGCTGTGAGACCCTTTTACACTATGTTAACATAATTTGAGGAGTCAATAACAACACCCAACTTACAGTCTTCCACAAATTTTGTCAGCCACTGGCCTTTTGTCTTTGCTTGGACCTCTGAGAAATAGATGCCAAACAGCAGGTGTCCCAGGACAGATCCCTGGGGATCTCCACTAGTGACAGGTGTGCTATCAGAGGTGGAGGTGCCTATCTTGACTTTGAGGGTCCTGTTGGTGAGCCAGTTGGGCTCCCACCTGATGAGATAGGGATTTAAGCCAATTTGTGTTCCCTTTTCGATGATTCCTGAGTAGAGGGTTGTATCAAAGGCCTTGGCCAAGTCAAGGTAAGCTGTATGCACTGACTTTCCCTCATCCAGGGCCTTGGTGACAGTCTCAAAGAAGTCAACCAAGCTCAACAGGCAAGATCTGGACTTGACGAATCCGAACTGGGTGGGTTCAAGTGCTTGGAGATTGCCTATGTCTTTGTTTATGAGATCAATAATAATACACTCCATGGCTTTACAGATCAGACTTGTCAAGCTAATGGGATGATAGTTTCCAGGGTCAGTAGTGGCACCACCTTTGTGCAAAGGGATGATGATGGCAGTTCTCCGCAATGCAGGAATGAAGTCTGTACTTTGGCTGTGGTTCAATAGAGTGCTCAATAGCAAAGCCATTTCTCGCTGGAGATGGTGCAGAATACATCCTGGGATACTATCAAGTCCCATGGAAGCTGTGTTCTTTGCCTTGGATATGGCCTGTAACACTTGATCTATGGAGATGTGAGGTGCGGGACAAGTATCGGGATGTCAAAAGAACCTTTAGGAGGTGACAGGGGGGTGATGTTTGCACTGAACCTATCTGCTAGCAGATTGGCTAAGTCAACAGGATCAGTGTAAGTGATACTGTTAAGTACTAATTCGGAACAAACCTGGGCTTTGCCATGGAGGTTCCTGATGTAAATGAAGAAGACTTTATGGTTTCCCTTTGTTATGGAGGCTAGTTTCAATTCATAATTGGCCTTGGAGGGTTTCACTAGTGATCTAATTTGCTTGTTGAGGCTAAGGAGGGAGTTTTCCAATGTGGAATTTGTTCCTTTTTACCCTTGGACAACAGTTTCTTCCTTTTGTTGTAAAACCTGTTGATAGCGGATGTCCAGCAAACAGGTTTGTGTTTCCTTGAGGAGCAGGTTTTAGTTCTATTGGGTATGGCTGAGTCCATGCAGTTGTAGGTGCTTGTATACTGCATTGGTGTACTGCTCAGCATAGTCGTCTGCATCATCCTCTGAAGGGGGCGGTGGTGTGAAGCTACAGATACCCTCCCTTAGGAGGTTGTAGTCAGCTTTCAAGAAGTTTTTTAGCTTGATAATGGCTGGGGGGGGGGGGGGGGTTGGGTGGGATAGAAACTTCGAATGACACAGACTGATGATCTGATCTCACCCGGGAAGAACATACTATGGAAGTGGTGCAGCGGTCGCCCATGTTGGTGAGAACCAAGTCCAGAATGTTATCTCCCCTTGTGGGGGATGAGATGAGCTGGTCTAGTGCATTAGAATGTATGAAGTCAAGGAATTGTTGAGAGAGAGCAAGAGTGCAAGAATAGTTCACCCATTCTTTACTGGGGTAGTTGAAGTCACCAAGGATCAGGGTGTTAGGGGGTACCTTGATGGATTCAAGTATATCCCAGTAAGTGGAATGGGTGTCCTGAGTCATGGAGGGGGGGGTTCTGTAGCTAGCTATAACTTGAATGGGTGTCTTGCCAACTGCCAGTTGTACCTGGAGTAGTTTCAGTGCATCATGCTGGCAAACCAGTCTGGAGGTGTGTCTGTCCTTAATGAAGATAGAGACTCCACCACCCTTAGTCTTCCTGACCTCATTTAGGGTTTGGAATGTGTGGAATGAGATATAGCCTGGTAAGGCAGGGGTGCTCTTCACAGCCCTGAACCAAGTTTCTGTGACCGCACAGAAATCGGCATCTTCCAGTTTAAGAAGAGCCTCCAGTGAGTCCATGTTCAGGTTAAGACATCTAGCGTTAAGCAGTGTGACTTTCAATTTGCTTTTTGACAGATCTTTTAAGATGGAAGGTTTGTCTTTGGGACATTGTCTAAAAAAGGCACAATGGGGGAGGAGAGAGCCTTGACCAGGATCCGAAAACCCAATGGTGACAGGTGAAGACCATCTCTAGCAAAGCATAGAGGCCTGTCAGCCATGTCATCCCAGGTAGACAGATACTGGATCCCCTTGGAATGACACCAGAAACTAAGACAATTGTTGAAGTCAACTATTTTTTGTTGGCATTGTTGTATCATTCTTGGTGAAGGTAGGATGCTGATTAGTGCTAGGGTCATACCTGTCTGGGACACATACTCTGAGAGTTCAATCATGTCTGCCTTCATATAGTCCAGGGAGGTGTGTCTCAAGTCATTCACACCAACATGGACAATGACAGAGTTGTACTCGTACTTGTTGTGGAGAGACTTAAGTGCATGCGTGATGTGGAGGATTCTGGCACTAGACAGACAACTGACCATGACCTTCTCCTTGTCGAGCCTGGTGAGGGGGACATTGGTGTGTCTCATAACCAAGTCACCAATGACTAGTATGTTTGGTTTGTTGTTATGTCTTGTGAGCTGTGATGTTTTTTTTGTTTTGCCTTATTGGCTGTGTTTGTGAGACACTGGTGTGTTGTCTGCTGTGTGTGATGTGTTTGGTGTTGTGTGTGGAATGTTTGTGAGTGTGTTTTGGAGGTCACTGCAGTTTAGGTAAGTTTTTATTGAGGACCTTTGCATAGATGTATGATGTGTGTTGTGCTTGGCTATATGTTGTGAGTGGTGTGGTGCTTGTGCTGGCAATCTCCTCTTTGTCAGGATTACTGACTGTGGTGCAAGAGAGCATGGACTCCAGGTTACTGATGTACATGTATTTCTCTCAGGTGGAAGAGTTATGTGCTAGGAGAAGAAGGTTGTTAGTAAACATGTGAGAGTTGCTACACTGTCCCAGTATGCCCATGTCGACCAGGCTGGAAGGAGAAAGTGATGAGAATTGTCCAGACAATGTTCCAAATGCTTGGGCGGACTTATTGACAGAGGGTTTTGATAAGGGTTTGTCCACAAGAGTGTAGACCACAAGAACCTTCTTAAATGTAAAGTAACTGGCCTGAAGCACAAGTGCTAAAACCAAAGCTAAAATGCTTAGAATAACAGATAAATTTAATCAGGCTACTAACAAGCAGTAATAAATGCAGCAGAATAAAAGCACTTGGACACTTAAGAGCACACAGCAAAAATAAGGTAATAAAGCATGCAGAACACAGTTTTAGTAAAAGCAGCTGAATAAAGTGTATTGTTTTTAAGTGGAGAGGGAAGAAAGAGAAGATAGTTCAAGATTAGGGAATTAAGGGAGTTGGCCTTCCCAGATACTTTCTCTCTACTCAGTACACTGAGCTGATGAGATAGGACAGGGATGAGTGTCCAAAGTCAAAGAATCAAGGGGCAGTCCTACTCAAATGATCTCACTGCAGTACGTTGAGTGATCAAATGAGATTGGACTGGAAGGAGTGACCAAAATCAGATTTACAGCAGGGGTGGGCAATTCCAAAGCCACCTAGCTCAAGACTACAACAACACTTGAGAGGGAGGGCTAGAAAAACAACCAGCGCAGACAACAAAGGACAGAAACAGAAAAGCAAATATATAAATGTCAGTTTTTCTTTAGCCACACTTTTCTCTCCTTACCCTTCTATCTCATCATTCCCTTACTCTGTATTTATTCCTTCTGCTATGAACCTTGCAGACTTATTTAATATTGTGCTACTTGAATATATGCCTTTTATTATTTCTATTTTTTTACTTTATTTTCATTCAAGATAAATGTATTAATCATTATTTCTTGTTACATGTTATGCTTTTATAGATCTTTGCATGTAATTATTGTGGAGCTTTTCTCCCCGGGCCTCCACTGAAAATGGGCTCATTCTAGGCCCAGTGGACTTTCCCGGTCAACAAATGCAATAAATGTAAAAAATAAATAATAAAGCAAATATATAAATACAGTACAGTGCAAACCAATACATTGATAAAGGTCGTTTGGCCGAAACCAGTCTGTTGACTGTAGTACTACTTTATTAAAGTTTCTATATCCCTTCCAAGTGGGGCTGGCGGTTTCTTGAATTTTGGATTTGTGCTTTGAGCCTTTGCACCTGCCGTCCATGAGGAATTGCAGTTGTTTTGTACTAGAAGTGCAACAGAAAATACACCTCAGGCAATGGATAACACCTAAGATGAGCTGGCTCAAGAACCTCTGCCTAAAACTAGCTACTGAGCTACCCTGAGAAAACAAACAGTGCAGACAACAAAGGACAGAAACAATAAAGCAAATATATAAATAATAAAGCAAATAAATAAATACAGTACAGTGCAAATCGAGTTGCAAAAAAGTGTACTTATCAGTTTGTTAAATCAGATGGTAATAGAATCCAACACAGCCAGGAGAATTTAGCTCTGCTATATCAGCTCTGCACAAATTCACAGAAATGGGTAGTGAGGTCCTCAGTGTCACCCACACTGCACCCCAGTTAAAGTTTTTCCTCATCCATACATCCTCTCTGCCAACCGAATATATTATACCCACCTCCTGGATCCTACCGCCATTTAAAAAGGGAATGGCAGTCTCAGGTTCACTGACCACTAAGATCATTCTGTCTAAGGTGAGAAGGTCTCATCTGTGTTTTGATCTACAGCTAGATTCGGCCATGCATTCCATGTGATGAAGGGGAGAGGGAAATGTATAGGCTGATAGAGATTTGTGAATACCAGTAGAAGAGGGTAGAGGAGAAAAAGAAGGGTAAAAAAAGTATAGTGAATTTATAGCAAAATAACAAGGTATCATTCTCCAACGTAGTTTAAGTACATAACAGTAGATACAAATAACTGTATTTAGGAACCATAGGAGACTATATTTGCTTAGATGTAAGTTAAAACTAAGTAGTAATAATGGCAAATCAAGTACAGCACCAGTTAGACGCTAACACAAATGTAGTGGCACTCTGTTTACAGTCCTAGTGCAAAATACAATTGGCAAGATGTAAAAGTTACTTCACTACATTAAACATTACACGTGAAATAAGACAAAAACATTCCTACTGCATCATGTTGCAGAAAGTGTGTATGAAATATATGAGACAATATGAGGTCAGACAAATGCATACACTGTTGTACATCAGATGCTGACAAAGTAATTCCAGCCCAAGACAAAATGTGCACTTCAGCACAGAAATGCAGCAATGCAGTTCATGACTGTTTAGAATTAAAAGACCTGTGACACACAAGACTGAAAGGCCTGGAGAAAATGTAATTTCTCTGCCTCTGAAACTAAAATTAAAACACACATCATACCAAGCTGTCAATCAAAAAATATCAGCCGACAAGCATTAGAAGAAACAGATTTAACACTTGTGAGCGTATTAGATAATACAAGGTCACTAAAGGTGTCTTCAAGAGTAATGCAGAAAGCTGAGTATATTAAAACATTCTGTTAACGAGATACAAAGTACCAGTGCAGGTATAAGACATAACAAAATGTTTCAGAATATTAAAACAACACAAACAAGTGCAGAAACTCATTTAACATGAATGTAATAAGTGATTCTGCAAATATTGTGGTGGTGGTAACTAAAGAAGCAGGACAGTGCCCTGCAAGAAATTGGACGTGCAATTTGCACAATTCAAAATAATTTTTGCAAAGGTAGGAGGGAGGAAATATAAAAGTGACCTAAAGGTAGACATGAGAAAGGAAGCAGAGCATCAAAAAGCATAGTTCTGAAGACAAAAAGAAACATATAATACAGATATAGTACTTCAAGGAAAATTGGTGAAATTAATGGGCAACAGACACCAAAATGACAAGTCTGAGACTGTAGAGGTAATAATGTTGTTGTGTCTTTCGGCTTTTCCCGGTTAGGGGTCGCCACAGTGGAACTCCGGTCTGCTAATGATTAGCAGTAGATTTTTACGTGCCGAGTTGCTGGCCCTGACGCACAACCTTCAACGAAGGTACACCCATTCACGCATGTCTCCACACAGAAGATGCTGCAGTTGAGAATCGAACAGGACAACGTCTTACTGTGAGGCGACAATGCTACCATGTGAATGCTAAAAATCCAGAAGCTATATTATCTCAAATCTTACAGAACTGGAAGGTAAGAATGCTGATGCATTCAGTAGTATCAGTAAATACTGGGAATTATGACATTTTTAGGACACTAAGATCATATACAATGTTAAGGAAAATGTTAAACAGGATATCTGCATGCATTTCAAAAGGAACCCTTTGCATAAAAAATGTCTATGACAAAGTACTAAAACTAAAAAAAAAAACGTAGCAAAATTTCATGTGATACTAGCAAATGACTCATCACTCTTGAGCAACACCATAGTACTGAAACAGTGGTTAGGTGAATTGGAATCATACTCATTCCTCAGACTGGTACCGCCATGGAAACAAAATCGAAGACTAAAAAAAATTCCAAGACTGAGGACCAAAAAAATGACACTGCCAAATGTGCAGAGTTACAGAGGACTGAAACACATGAATTCATTCATTCATTTAAACAGCTATGGCTGTTTAAATGAATAAATAACAGAGAATATCAGCATGCCAATACTAAATGAATGCCAAACATCCAGTGCTGGTTTCAGAGTCCTTGATCAGCATTACACTGTTTGCATACTCTTTCAAATATATGAATAAAACTATCAAAATTATCACCTGCTGTAAATTGTGGAAGAAATTTACTCACCTTTATTGCTTCTGGGGTTTGGCTATTCCCTTTTTTATTATGTCCATGACCCTGGCGAAGAGTCAGCATCTCCCTCTCATGTTGACTCTGCTTCTCATTTTCTTTGGCCTCCAAATGCCGCAGTCTCTCTGCTGATTCTATTTCCAAATGTTTGGCCTCGAATTGAAGTCTGTTTAACTCCAGATGGATTTTCATGTCCTCTGAGAGAAAGCTGGGCTGTTCTGTTTATGAGGGCTATAAATTCCCATCACCAGACTGGAATCATTTCCTTATTAGTCAGGTAGCATGCACCAGTCCTTTGGCTTCACACATGTTGGCCAACTGGTTCTTTGTCAGCTTGCCATAATCCTATGCTGGCATCTTTGCCTGCTTTCATTGATTAAACTAAACTAACAAAAAAGAAAAGAAAAACTGTTGTGATATGAAACTTTGAATGTTTACCGTCTGGCTGCTGAAAGAATGCACACCTTTAGTGACAACTGCTTGCAGGCTACAGAAGTTCAATATCCACACCACTGCTCACCAATATGTGACATCCCCACTCTGGGCCAGTAATCAAGGAGCCTGAATCCTCACCACTGACACTGGAGAGGGATGTTCACGTGGAATACAAATGGATACACTCAGTATTTCCAGATGCAGACCTCTCTGAATAAAGCATAATTTCCCTTAAGAGCACACAGGGTACATACTCAGCCCAGGGTCTCAATTTCTCTATCTGTCTCCCGCCAGGTCCCCATTAAGACTCCCCACTGGGATAGCTTCAGAGTTAAGTCCTCAGTGGAGTGTCCAAGCCAAATCCTCCACCAGTCCTCCACCACTCTCTCTGCCAGGCCAGTGCTTCATGTCCCTGCTCCAAGTAGCTGACACACACACACACACACACACACACACACACACACACACACACACACACACACACACACACACACACACACCTGAGAAAGGCTGGCAGAGATTTATCTGCTGTGCTCCCTCCTGCCTAGTCTATAAGGTAGTTATCACTGCCAGCAGGCACTAAAAAAATGGCTACCTAAGGCTCTTTTAAGGGTATCCAGTTATCCTGAGTGAAGTTAATACTGATACCAATGGTAATGTTGACCAAGCAGTAAGGCTTTCAGGAGTGGCCAGAGTTATCACCACATAAATATATGCAAATACTCTCAAAGAATAAATATTTTATAAAAAGGACCAACCACAATGAAAAGTTTAAATATATTTAATAATAAATAATAAAAGAACATGAAATATGAAATATCTATTTACAGTAAACACAAGAGTTTCAGCAACAGGAAGTATTTAAAAAAAAAACAACTGGAAAGATCCACATAGTTACAGAAAAATAATACTTAACTATTCTCACTGTGTTTTCCTAACTAATTTAGAGAATTACTATCTATGGTCACTTACTAGTGCAAGGCAAGATGAAGTGGTTGAGTGGTTTTCCTCCTTTGTCATGTTCCAAGAACAGACTGCTCCTGAGACTTCAGTCTCCTCTAATATTAAAATATTATTTATGTACAGAACAACATTGCATACATCTGGTCATCTGACTTTTGGTTCCCATGCTATCACCAACACTAGAAGCTGCTAGGTGTTTAGCACCTACATGTCAATAATACACACACAAGACCATTGCTCAGATTTGGTGCAGCTGCTGGAAGTCATAAAATCATAAAACACTTCCACTCTTCCTACAGGAGCTACTAAGCCATACTTCTTACAGACATCGCGTCTCTGGCTTCATTCAAAACTGTGAAATAACATATTTGTGGTCTATGCCCAATATTTTGTAATTTCTTACTATTTTTAAAGTTTGCTGCAGCTGGATTGTGATTTACCTCTTCCCTTCCAGTATCCTCTGTTAACACATGTACATTTAATTCAGTTACAATAATAAATGTACATTTCTATTCTTTTGAGCAGGGCATACTGTTGATGCATTTTAACACAAGCAACTTTGCAAATAGATTTTTAAACTCAAGCATCTGTACAAAGCAGTTCAATATACAAATGACATATAATTCTTTATTAAATTCCAGGTAGCTGTGCTGGCATATGTTACACATCCACTGCCCTACTTCTGGCATGGCTGGTAATACCTCCTATCATCACACAGGTTACTACACAGTCACTGCACAACCATACAGAAGGATTCCAGTTCATTTGAGGGAAATCACTATGAATGAGCTTGAAAAGACTGTACCACTGGCATACAGGGATAGAGCTCTGACTATGGCCCACATGACCCAAGAATTATTAGTTACTTGGGTATTTGATGATGCTGGCAGGAAAAGATGGGTGCACCTATGTTAGTAGTATGGTAGCATGCATGCCAAGGAACACACACACAGGCATAGATTTTCCTAGTAGTGATGGAGGAAACTGCCAAATAGTGCTTCCTAGAGTTTGCCAGGGTATCCTGCTAGAGATAGCCCCTTGAAGAAGTGAGGTGTGATAGAATGCAGATATCCATTGCACAGTCCATCCAATCCATCCATGACTACCTTAATGATGACCCTTTCCAGTCAATCCTTATAGTGATGTAGAAAGCATGGGACAGTTGGCTGGGTGGGGGCTAATGATTAGCAGGCTGCAGGGAGCAAAAATCTGAAAAAAAGGAATGAGCTAAGAAGTTATCAAAACAAAATATTAATGAGTTCATGCAAAGTGCGGCATCACCAAGACCAAAAACCCTGGAATGGCAAGGACATTTGACACATAAGAGCAGAAAATGAGATCACATAGAGGCACAGTCATTTCACACCAACTAAAGAAGACATAATCATTGATCTGAATGTCTGAATGGAGCAACTGATTTAGCAAACTTAACTTCAGGTCAGGTACCATCAACATAAGCCCCACATTGAGAGTGGGCCCATAAATACATTACCTACACATATCAGTCTTAAAAAATAAAAAAACTCATATCTACTATTATGTTGGCAACAGAAATCACCATTCAACAACTGATACAGAGCATACCAGATGCAAAAGCTTCTGTGATGACAACAGTTTTTCCAGAAACAGAATGTGTTACAAGAAAACCTTACAAAAGGTATTTGAGAGCTTGAACAATATAGCTCGGTAATTAATAAAAGTAAACATGAGTCTGAAATGGGAAACCTTGAGTTTTATGGTTTTATCTTTTCTCAGAAAGCATGTGCCATACTCCAACAAGGACAAACCACTATGTGTCTCATCTCCTCCTGGGCAGAGGGCTATGCCAACATATAGCTAACATTTCACAAAATATTTTAATACAGTAATTATTCAGTGAGAGAAATATAAATAAAAGATTGTGTCTTTGAATAGACTTGAATAGACCAAAATGTCAGAGATGTCTAACTGAACTGGAAAACAGTCCAAGTTTGAATACAGTGATTGTATTTCAATATGAACAACTTTTTTCATGTAAAAGCTGAGCTGGGGTGCTCTGGTTTCCTCCCACATTTCAAAGACATACAGCAGGTGGATTGGGCACTCTAGATTGACCATAGGTATGAATGTGCATTTGAGTGTGTGGAGTGGAAGTACTACTCTGGCAATGCTAGCCAACCAGCGGTGTAAACCTTGTATCTAGATTTTGTCACTGATGAAGTGACACCCCAACCCCAACTGCAAAAATTAGAAAAGTGGTTCAGATTGATGGATGGATGGATGGATGGATGGATGGATGGATGGATGGATGGATGGATGGATGGATGGATGGATCATTTGCTGAGGATCTAGGACCAGATATAACACTCAATCAAAAACAGAATTACCAAGCAAGAGTAACTGTTTATACCAAAAGAACTCTTAAGGATGCCAAGAAGAAGCATCAAGACTGAAGAAGCATGCTTACTAATAGCATATTCATATGTACACTTTCATATTTATCTGTTTAGAAATTAATTTATTCTAGAAACAGATCATATGTCCCAAGAGACGATTTTCAACAAGCAGGCCTAGATCAAAACCACTCCTACGCATAGAGGAAAATGGGCTTGTTGTTAATGCTTTGGAAATTCAAGGTAGTATATAAGAAAAGCAAGGACAATATTGCAAATTGCTGGAGTAAATTAGATGTATCAGACAGAGGCAGCAACTTGCTAAAAAATGCAGAACTAAGGCTTCTAGTTTAATGCTAGGAAGACTGTCAGATTTAGCATTATGAAATGCATATAAGCATAGTGCAAAAACAAGACACACTGCAAGGAAGAAACACAATTCCATGAGATGATGAGTTTTACACTGGCTGTTCTCAAAGCTGCATGTTATTTCTTCTAACACTGACAAGCACAAGAATGAAGATGTCAGAGCTAGAAAAGTATCCAGGGAGGGATGTCAACTTTGACTTATATGGTCCAACAAACAGCTCTGAGGAAATCATGTTTATAATGGGTGAACATGTCCATTTTCTCAGAGCTGTGATATCCACATCAACAAGTGTTGTTATTCTCTTACTTAATAAGATGTTCTTCATGTCTGCAATGCCAGAAGTAGCAAATTCTAACAGATGTCTGACTATCCTTGTTTCTCCTCCTTCACTCTTGTCATTTTCAAACATCTTTACCAAATACCTTCTTCTTTCTTGTTCTTGTGCCTCATCGTGTATAGCTATTGTATCCGCTGTTTCACTCTATCCGTACTTAGCTTTTTGTGCACATGCATACTAATATCTATATAAGTCTATTACCCTGCATTCTCTTTATTACTCCCTATTCAATTCACCTCTACACTTATTCATGTCTAGACATATAAGCTTGCTCTTGTGAATACCTTTATTTTTTAATTTCATTCCCTTTCTCTCTTTTGAGCCATTGTTGCATTCTTAAATTTTATTTATGGCTTACAACTATCTATTGATATATTCTGTTATCTTTTGCAAAACTCCGTTTATGTTTTACTATGTATTCTATTTGCATTCATTCTGTTAAAAAATTGTTTAAAATCATTGTAATTTTTCTCATCTGTTTTTTGTACCGTTTATAGATTTATTCATACTATCAGCTTTTCTTCACAGGCTTCTACAGAAAAGTGGCAACTTATGTCCAGGTGGAAAATCCCAAAAAATAAATGCTGATAAACAAAATAAATAAATAAATAGCTATATTTAATCTATCTTTATCTATATCAATATAGCTATATATATATATATATATATATATATATATATATATATATATATATATACATACATACATATAGGTTTACCATCAGAAGGTCGAACCTGACCCCATCGATAGGTTTACCATCAGAAAGTCAAACCTGACCCCATCGAATGATGGGATCATCAATCCACTTCCACGAAACTGACAATGTCGAATTCTAACATTGTCGAAATATGACCTGCTGTAAACCTCGGAATGGGCTTTAACATGGGTCAAGATTGGGACGAGATTCATACTTCAACAATGTCAGGTTCGACATTGTCACCATTCGGCCTCCAGACTTCGACTGAAGTGGGTTCGACCAAACTCACTTCAACCTTCTGATTGTCACCCTATATATATATATATATATATATATATATATATATATATATATATATATATATATATATATGTGTGTGTCCCCTTCAGCAGATCGAACCTTTAAAAGTTTAAACCTCATATGGCCGAGACCATATGATCGGACTTTTAAAAGTTCGAACGGACTGAATAGAGATCCGCGTAAAGTGCAGAATGGGAAGATTTCCCTTTTCCGCAATGTAGTGCAATCTCGGAGTTGGTATATTTAAGTAGCAGGTGGTATGGGAGGGTTCTGGGGGGCTTGCCCCCCTGCTACGCAGGTTTAGTTTTATTTTTTTTTATTTTTTTTTATTCAGTTTTTGAACTTTTAAATGTTCGATGTTATGGTCCCGGCCATATTGTCTTCGAACATTTAAAAGTTTGATCTACTGAAGTAAATCCATATACATATATATATATATATATATATATATATATATATATATATACACACACACACACACACGCACACACACACACACACACATATATATATATATATATATATATATATATATATATATATATATATATATAGATAGATAGATAGATAGATATATGTGTGACATTTCACCGAAAAGCCATTTCACCTAAAATTTCTGACATAGGGTCCAAATCGCCAAAAATCCATTTTGCCGAAAATAGTACTGACAGTGTATCTGCCCTTTTCCCCCACTGTAGTGCGATCTCGAAGTGAGAATAATGAAGTGTGGGGGTGGGGGGCATAGCCCCCCCACCTAATCAGGTTATAAACTATTTACTTACCATTTTAATAGAGACTGCTCAATATAAAACAATACTAGACACCATTAAACTGTACTGGGTGGGGGGATACGCCCCCCACACGACCCATGTGCCCCCCACAGCCACCCCTACTTTAATATTCTCACTCCAAGATCACACTGCAGTGGGGGAAAAGGGCAGATACACTGTCAGTACCATTTTCGGCGAAATGGATTTTCTGTGAAATGACACTGATCCATAGATATATATATATATATATATATATATATATATATATATATATATATATATATATATATATATATATATATATATATATATATATATATATATATATAAAATTTACTATCAAAATCTCGAAAATTAAAAAAAATGCCATTTGGAACATTGAACGGCAAGGTCGAATGCCTGCATATTAATTAGTTGAAAATGTCGAATCTGATGAACGAATTCAGCAGATTCAACATTTTCACTGAATATCAAACATGATGTCTATATAGGAGTTCAGGTAAGTTTCACTCCTCCACTTCAAATCATGTTTTTGCAGGGGGGCAAGCCCCTCTGCACACTAAACACCTCCTGTTAACTATATATTCCAACTCCAAGATCATACTACAGTGAGGACAGGGATGAATGTCCCAGTCCACACCGTACTGCAGTCTCTATTCATTACATTAAGCTGATATCAGCGAATGCACAGTGGCATTCGCTGATATGAACTAAAAATCATGTAACATTCGGCAACATGGGAATCGGCCAACTGCCATTCGAAATTCTCATTTTCACCAACCTGAATTCTACATTTTGACTGTAAACCTAGATATATATATATATATATATATATATATATATATATATATATATATATATATATATATGTAGATACACACTCACATACACGCATCTTTATAAATTCCAAAAGCTATATATACTTAAAGTGCCTATACATCTACGAATATGCATTTCATATCTGTATGCGAGCCTATTATTGCATAATGAATGTTACAAAAAGATAGACATATGCATAGTTATTAATCCACATAAATTACCTCTGATAATTTATAAATCTACATGTAAATCCCCAGTTTACCACCATTTTCATGACTTTTTATTATGTAGACACCCCAACCAAAATAAATCTTATTCTTATCCAACCCAGCTTCTCCCCAATTTTTTCTTACATATATTGCCCTCATTAAATACCAATGCTCTGTTTCACTCCCTGCCCCAGTCAGAGAGCCTGAACCCCTACCTTCTGATTCCTAAGCTAAAACTTGTACCTGAGCCATTCTGAGGCCTAGAAACAGCTTGGATCCACCTTGACCCTCATAACCTTTCCTTTCCCTTCCAAACCCTAGTGTTGTCCTTAATTTCCCTTACTCCCTTTTATCAACTCTCTTCCAAACTGACTTACCATGGGCATGTAGTAGGTGATAGTGACTTGCTTGTCAGCCTATAGTGTGTACAAGATATTTTGTGTGCATGTGTATATACATAGGTTCATAGATTAGTACTAGGCTAACTCCCTGTGTGGGCCATTTCAAGCCTAGCCAATTACCCCATGTGAGAATCAAACCTTGCACCTTGTGTCTATAAGGTAAGCACCTTAACCATTATGCCAACCTCCCGCCCCTTGAAGTTAATATTCTGAGCTTTGCTATTTTATTTATTTATTTTTTGGAGAAATATGCAGCATTGTTTTGCTTCTAGCTGTTTTTGTTAGCAATATCCAAATCTGTTAGAAAATCACTAATGCACAGTTGACTAAACTGCCAAAAATAAAATGTCAGTAATTTTTAAAACTCTTGTTTTATCTAGGTACTTCCACTGCTCTGAATTTGAAGGTACCATCTGAGTTGATTCATGGTGTCAAAGGAAGGCCCCTTATTATACCTGTGGAATACAGTTTCAATACCACTGTCTGTGAAATTCAGATTACTTGGTTATTAAATAAACCAGACTCTAAATCAACTCTTCTAGTCACTGCCAAAAACAGGTCTGTTATTCCTGATCTGGAATACCAGCATAAAGTTTCACTGTCACCTCTGAATGCATCTCTGCTCATTAAGGAACTACATACTGGTGACGAAGGGGAGTACACAGTTAAAGTTACCATTCAGGGCAAGCACACCGAGTCACAGAGCCACAAAATTCAGGTCACTGTAGATGGTAAGTCAGCAGACTTTTAGAAAATGTATGTTTTGTAAACTGACGGTGGGGTGGATTATATAAAGCAGCAAATGAGTGGCATCGCATGACACATTACTCTAAAGTTCTTTTCTAGGGCTTATATTCCTAAGCTACTTAGCTACCTTTTCAATGCAACATTAATTATTTACTGAGAAGGATTAAATGCACACCTTGTGACCCTGTAATCATAAGTAACAGCACAAGCTTAACAGAGGCACACTGCTTTATGGTTAGGCAGTAAAGAGAGAGAGATGAAAATATCTGTATGAAAAAGTTCTTTACAAAAAATATCACATATTTAAATAACCATGTGTGTGACACAGACACATACATCATGCATCCAAATGCAAGTGGTGTGTGGAACAGTACTGCATGATTTCATAGTGGGTGCTGCTTTCGTAGTGGTGCAACATCAGCTCCAGTGCTTGTATTTCTGTAGTGTAGCAAGAGAAATTAAAGTGCCAGAGAAAGAGCTGTGCCAAGAAATGCGCACAGAGCAGCAGAAAAAAAAATAGAAAAATAAAAAGAAGGGGAAGCACTAGGGTATGACAAAGCACTCAATAGAAACTGTGAAACCTTGCTCTTCATTCAACATAAACACTCTTCATATGAAGAAAATGAACTCACAGATTACCTGTAAAAGGGTGGTTATAAGATATCTGCAAAGTCTCCATACCAGACTGTGCCTTTGAAAAAATATGTAATATTTTTGAAGCATTGCACCAAGTTATGTTATTGCTGGCAAAATAACAGAAACAATCATTACGAATGCAGTGTAAACGTAAATGTCAGACAAAATAATTGTAAGTACAAAGTTCAGTTAAATGCAAGCGTAGAAAGAAGCAGTCATATACATTCATATATACAGATGGTTACAGTATTCAAATATGCTAGGTAAACACTGAGCGCAGATTGATGATATTCATACTTAAAAACATTAAACAACTGAAGTGTAAAAGCTAAGCTTGACTAATATATGGCATTTCCAGTGTTAATTTTGCTGTGAGAGTGTTTAGAATGTAATTGGAAAGGGTTGAGAAGAATGTAGATTAAGATAAGTAGAGAAAGGAGGAAGATGCAAAGCCTAACACAAGGAAGAACAAGTAGGAGGCAAGGAGAAAGAGTATGGACTAGGGGGGTGACAGAAACAAGAGTGCAAGCATATTTATTTATTTACGATAAGCTGCAAGTTTATTTAAAGCTCAGGAATCGACTCACCATTTCACATTTCTTCAAGAAGTGTATCCCATATTTTAGGACCAAGCACTGAAAAAGCATGGTCTGAGAATGATATTTTGTAATGCTTTGAGAGCTATTGGTTTTAGACCTAATGGGGTAGAGGGTCTTTTGAGGTAAAGTCAAGCTAAGAGCTATGGAAAAATGTTAGATTAATGAATCTTTAAAAAATGAGGATGAAAAAGAAGATTGGCAGTTTGTCTAATAGCCAGCTAGTTATGGCTGGATGGAAAGATGCGGCATTGTGGTCAGATTTTTGGGAAATAATAAATCTGCATATGTTACTAGTATTTGCAGATCATTTGTATTTTCAAAGAAAAGAAGCATTGGAAAGGTGGAGATGGACATGCTCCATTTAAGCTTAGATGATACCTTTCCCTATGAATTCCCAGGAGTTAAGTGTAGAGAATCCACTGAGTTTAGACCATGCAGAAAGGTACTGAGATTTTTTTTTTATTTCAGGTGATTGATGTGGGAGAAAATGGAACACACAGGGATCAAGGAAATGTCCAGATATTTATAGCAAAACCTCAGATCTATAGGGCTTTTGTCCTATGAAAGGAATAGACAATGCAGTGCCTGTGCAGAGTGAGATGGTCTTTGTGTGATTACTGAAGAATATGGCCTTGGTTTTGATTCCAGATGATTATTAGTTGTTTTGCACTGAGCCAGGATGGGGAATTTTGTAGGTCATGCAATGGGCTCATTTTGTTAGACACAAGAGGAAATTACAATAGTTGCAGTTCAGAGAGTAAAGAGGTAATACAAAAGTCGAATAGTAGGGGACCTAACATTCACTTTTGTTGTACACCAACATAAGTGGAGCCTAACTTAACTCTGAAGGCTCGGTTTTGTTAGGGCGGTGGCTCCTGGAACAGACAATTGTCATAGCCCCAAAGTCACAGGAGATGTGTATTAATGAAGACATTTTGGTTGGTAAGGTCAAAGGTTTTAGTGAGAGCTATAAGAAGGAAGAACCTCATCCATTTCAGTTAGAATAAAGCCAGAGGGGCCAAATAATGCCATTTGCGTGCCTCTATCTTCCATCATGTCACTCTGAAAACTTGTAAAAATGTTAAATTTAACCAGCTTGTTTTAAGAGAGATCGTGGAACAGTGAGGATCTGGGAATTTGCCCTTTATGCACTGTAGTGCAATCTCAGAAATGGTATATAAAATTAAAGGAAGTGTCAGCGGCCCCCTAAAAAAAGGTTTTCTTTTTTTGCCTTAATCTTCCATAGGCTGCTGATTGAATAGTTGTGCTCAATTACCTGCTGTGTGATTTTGTATGGATACAGATATATGTGTATGGGTGTGTGTGTGTGTGTGTGTGTGTGTGTGTGTGTGTGTGTGTGTGTGTGTGTGTGTGTGTGTGTGTGTGTGTGTGTGTGCGTGTGTGTGTGTGTGTGTGTGTGTGTGTGTGTGTGTGTGTGTGTGTGTGTGTGTGTGTGTGTGTGTGTGTGTGTGTGTATATATATTTATCTATATATATATATATATATATATATATATATATATATATTTATATTTATATAGATATATAGATATAAAATTGTATTATGAATGGTTGACATGTTAAATGTTCAACACTAAAAACATCAACCATAACATGTTGACAATTCATAATATTGGCAACACTAAAGACTGAAACCCAGTACATTGAAAAAGGAAATAAACTTCCTTTTTGATATACTACCCATAACCATAACACACATTCAGTTCAAATTTGTCTCAATATTGTTAGTTTTATGGAAGGAGTTTTTGTAAGGTAAGCTGCATGATTAAGGTTAAAGGTAGAATTATTGTTTGCACACAGTAGTAAGATAGGTGTGGGGGTTGTGAATAAATTAGTTTATTTTGCATATGTTATTACATAGCTTTTAAGTATTAAAATCATAGGACTAGCTTTAAGAAAAGTATAGCAAGAGACCCTGACATCAGCATCACTACAACCCATTAGTTAGCAGTAAATGCCATTTATAGACTTAGTTTGGTGATTTAATGCCTTATATATGCAAAACTATGGTTGACTTTGAATCAGTAAATTAAAGAGAACCAAGAGAAAACACAAGGTCAGTAATTACAGCAGAAAGCATAAATCCACAGCAGCTAAGGGGTGTGCTCACAGATTAGATACTTAGGAATGCAAACAGGTTTGAAAAAAAGGGATAAAAATGAATTGTAGGATACTGCAAGCACTGTCAATTTTTTTTGTAGTTTAACACAAAATTATGAAGAGTAAAATTAATTGCATTGTTTTCTGATGCATGTATGGACAACATGTACTTAAAAGTGTGAATTAAATTAATTTCTGTCAGACGGTAAGAATGCTATCACTGATTACATTTAGTAGTTTCTGTATTTTGCATATTGTGCAGGTGGCTGCAGTCATCTGTAGAAAATCATAACATGTTTAGGTAATGGTGTCTTCTCTCCAGTCAGTAATTACTTATGGACATTGCAAACAATTCCATAGTTGCTGGATTGGTGGCATAATGCATTTTGGCATGATTTAGTTGACAATATTAACAACTTTATTTGAAACCTAATCAAAGGGGAGGGGCATTTGTCTTGTGACAACAGTCTAAGGTGAGACAGGAATGCAGGTGTTATTTTTTCCGTGATGGTTGCTGACTAGATAGTGTTACAGTGTAACAGTGTCAGCTGACTGTAGCAAGAAACCTTCCACACAGCTGGGTCATAGATATCTTTAGGTCTGAAGTAATAATTCTTAGACTGGCTACAGTACGTGACATTTAGCCGATGAGGGGCAGACCTTTCAACAGTGCCTGCTGTCCCTATTTTGGAGGAAAATTCCTAAATTCATCCCTGCACATGATGTACATTCTTTAGAGATGTGTCCCTGTTTTCAGGCTTAATTTACCGCTTCACACAATTTTCTGAAGCACCCTCATCACATGTGTTTTTTTTTAATCTGTCTAGTACACAGAAAACCACATTATACAACCAAAATACTAACAGCACAACTAATTTAAAGAAAAGGGACACTGATCTTACATTTACCTTTTTTGAAGTAAAAATAAATGACTTTGTGTGGTAGAATTTTGCATCATCTAAAAAGTCTAAATATTGTACAATGTCTCTTTAATAATGTATTTATATGTTTCTATCATTTTGGCACTGTTTTTTAAATGTGTTTTCGAGTAGTATCCTGTATTCCTACTAGAAGTGGGAAGAGTAATTTGCTATTGGGAATTTGATTTTGAAGATAATTAGCAAGCAATGTCTTTTGGCTTTTCCTGGTTAGGGGTCACCACAGTGGATCACCAGTCTGCAGACTGATTGGCAGTGGAGTTTTTGCAGTGTCAAGTTGCCAGCCCAGTGCCCAACCTTCACTGAAGGCACACACGCGCGCGCGCACACACACACACACACACACACACACACACACACACACACACACACCTGTATGTCTTTAAAATGCACTCGACCACAGGGAGGATATGCAGACTCTGCACAGAACAGGGAGGACATGCAGACTCTGCACAGAAGGAGCTCCAGCCAAGGATCAAACCAGAGAACCTCTTGCTGTAAGGCGACAACACTAACCACTGTACCACTACAGCCAACATTTTTATGATAATTACTGAATCACTGAAGGCACACATACATGCAAACACACACACACACACACACACACACACACACACACATACACACACACATACCTACCTGTATGTCTTTAAAATGCACTTGACCGCAGGGAGGACATGCAGACTCTGTACAGAAGGAGCTCTGTCCAAGGATCA
This sequence comes from Protopterus annectens, assembly GCF_019279795.1. Classification (NCBI taxonomy): domain Eukaryota; kingdom Metazoa; phylum Chordata; order Ceratodontiformes; family Protopteridae; genus Protopterus; species Protopterus annectens. The sequence goes on along the minus strand of NC_056732.1, from coordinate 1,609,034,400 downwards.
AACCAGAGAGCCTTTTGCTGTAAGATGACAGTGCTAACCACTGTACCACTACAGCTGACATTTTTATGATAATTAGATATCCAGATTTGATACATATATGTATATATATATATATATATATATATATATATATATATATATATAAAAGCTATCTATAGCTCAAAATTCAAGGTAATCCAGCAGTTTGACCACACTTCCACTCGTTCTCATCCTGATAAGGTATCCATGCTTTGTGTTAGTACAGTTCTTTATTTGTGTTGTTTTAATATAAAAACTGTCACTAATTCTGTTCTTACCTGCTCTTGGAAATGAAATTTAAAACCCAACTCAATATAGTAATTCAACAATCTTACAGGCTGTGGGATGTTCACATAAGGCTGTAGGCAAGTTTGAGAAAGCTGGCCTGTTTTCCATAATGGACACATTGGTAATTTAAATTGCAAGATTTGACTCCTTTCTTAAGTGGTAACAATCACATCTCTTCAGACCTTTCAATTATTCCAGTTTGAGAGGAGCATCCCTGTTTTCAGGCCTGATTTACCTCCTGATATACCTATTTTTGGAGGTATGTCCGGATTTGCAGGCTTGATTTACCCCTTCAACAAATGTTCTGAATCACCCTCATGACTCATGATTTTTTGAAGCTGGGCCATATTCATTAATGCCTACAAACATTGTACATGATCTCTATTCAAGAACATCCCTACCTCATTTTTTGTGCTTTATAGTCACTCAGAAAGATTGCACTAAGTGTACATATAGTCTACACTTTGTGGCAACCTTTATGAATTCCCCTTTGATATTTAAGGCTGCAAGAAAATCAATAGGAAAACTAAAATTAGGAAGCATAGCCAGCCTTAGGCATAGGTCAACTAGCCTAAGGTGCTGCTCTATCAGGGCCACTTTTCCAGTAATATCGATGCCACGATGGGGCACCAGGTGGTGTAGGAGGTGCTGTGGAGCCCTTTTCGTAGGGCACCAGTTGGCCAAATGCCGGCCAAGCTAGGAGGAAGAAGGTGTGAGTTATGCTTGGGTTGTCCATCCACTCAGAATGGTTTACACTTAGTGTAGGCGTTAATGAATCCCAGGGGGGTGTCTAGTACACAGAAAGTAACACTACATGACCAACATACTAGTAGAAACAATAATTTAAAGAAAGAGGACACACATCTCACATTTCCCTTTTTCTGAAGCAAAAATAAATGACCTTGTGTAGTAGAATTTTGCAATACATTTCATTAAAGTCTACAGATTTTACACTGTCTCTTAGATAATGTGCTTATACTTTTGCATCAGTTTTGTCACATTCTGTTTTTAAACGTGTTTCTGAGGGGTATCTCACATTTACTGGAATTCAAATTTTATGCTGACTAGATGTCCAGTTTTGGCCATGTCTACAGGTTGAAAAGGTGTGTATGTATTCCTATATGAAAGAGTTCAACACTAGACACAGCTGGGTACAGTTAAATAACAATAAAAGGTGCTGGACACATCAAATACTAAAATCAATGTCATACCCAGCTCTTGTAGACTGCTAGCAAGGCCTACAAACTAATCACAACAGCATGTTTTAAAACAAATGTTGACATGATTTAAATAAACGTGCTTTATTTGAAATTATATAAAACTTCTCTTGCATTTCACAGTTAACACAGTCATTAATTAAAGTAACAGGGTAAAGACATTATGGCTTATATTCCCTGAAATATTTGTGTTCTAAAACAGAAAATAACAAGGGTATCAGGCTGATTATGAAAGGGACATCAATGTGAAATGCTTGCATTTTCTAGAGCAGGCACATTATCATTCCATTTAAGATGAAATTATGTTTTTCAGTTCCTGTCACAAAGCCCCTTGTTCACATGGAACCACATCTAGGAGCTGTGGAGTACATCGGTAACCTGACACTCAGGTGTTCTGTACGGAATGGCACAAGAATCAGCTACCATTGGTTGAAAAGTGGAGTCAACATTGAAGCCGGCTCACGATACAGCTTTTCTCTAAACAAACAGATGTTTTTCATTTCTCCTGTAACAAAAGAAGACATTGCTAATTACAGCTGCGTGGTTAAGAATTTTGTAAGCCAGCAGGAAAGTGAGCCTATTACACCAAACATTTATTGTAAGTATATTAAATATTTATGGACATTATTGTATAGGCTCTAAACTCTTCCTTGTCATATAGTAAAATTAGTTCTTAGACATGTTATAAGCCTTCTTCAAACATTAACGTCATTTTAGCTTCCACAAAACTTTGGAAAATGATTGATGTTCATACAGAAAACAGTTTCACTTTGCACTGTAGATGAAGAATGATGTTAAATTCTTTTGAGTGTCTGCTCATTTTTTTAATTTTGTACCTTTTAACCCTGTCCTCATCATAACTTCTTGTTTTGTCAGCACTGACTAAAACTAGTTGGACCGTGTTTAATACGAGCTCATAGCTTCATATGACAAACTCACCTGTGTAGTTGTTTATCATGCTGCCAGAAATAACATTGCTACAATATTGCTGCTTCTTAGCATCACCATTATTTATGTCTTTTATGTCCTGAGCTTCTTTACCAGGGTGAGGGTGCCTTTAATCATACCTGCCCTTACTGCCAGAAGCTGGGAGTCTAATAAGACTGCAGCTTCATAAATACAGAGGATGTAAGTCAGGAAATTCTTCTTCATGGCACACCTCATCACAAAAGGTTTCTCATCCAGAAAAAAAGAGGTCATTGTTCCCCTCTACTCATCACTCATTAGACCCATTATAGAGTACAATGCCCCTTTTCGTATGTACCTCACAAGACATCTACAACAACTGGAAAGGCTGCAGAAATACCTCACAAAGAGGATTACCGGCCTCAAACAGATGCCCTACACAGACCATCTAAAAAAACTCCAGCTTTACTCCGTTGCATATCGCCTACTCAGAGGTGATCTCTGCCTAACATACAAAGCTATGTCAAACCCAGAGCTGTTGGACATGCTCCACTTAAAGAAATCCCAATCCCTCCAAGCTACACACTCTAGGGACCTAAACCTTGTCACCACAATAAACAGAACATGCCGGAGGGATAGATTCCTGTCCCAGAGACTTCCCATACTCTGGAATAAACTACCTATCTATATCAAACAAAGCTCCTCATTAGCACTCTTCAAGAAAAATCTTGATGATTGGATGGGAAATAGGAAATTCACCCAGGGGATCACCTCTGTGGCTCTGCTCAACAGTGGCACAGGAAAATAATTTTCTTGGGTGCAAAAGCCAGGGTACCTTTTTGGCTGGGCTTGTATAGGCCCCAGGTCCGATAGCCTAGTACCTACCTATGAACCTATGAGGGTAAATGCTGTCCCCGGGGGCATTCAGACAGCCATGATGGTGGTTTGTTCCCTTATCAGCATTCTAGCAAAGATAGCATAAATGATAGACCCTAATGCCCTCCATTGGCTGGAGGAAGTGTGACCTGTATCACATCTTAGATTTCTATGCCCTCCCCTTGTGACTGCATATGTTCCAATGCTGAACACCACAACATATGCAGCTTAGTGGCCAAATTCCCATACTACGGAGAGGTTATAGGATTAGACCATCCTGATTTGTCCCTCACCCCAGAATGAGCACAAGAATTCTCATCCTGTCAAACTAGTTCTAACAGATGCTTGAAATGCTAATTGAAGTCAGATTGCCTGTGCCATAGACAAGGAAGACATAAATACATTACCTTTAGCAAGTGAATAGAACTTCAGTAACATATCAGTTAGTTACAGACACTACAGCTCTAAACCTCCGCCATAACACCTGTGACTTTACAGTTCTTGTAAACTCTGCTAGTATAACTCGCACTTGTACCATTGACCACTGAATGCTATACAAATGTTGGCTGCTAGTAGCATTTGAGCATGTAATCTGTGTACAATATAAGGGAATGCCTGATATATAGTTTAAGTTGACCGTTCAGCATAGTCCCTAAGTAACACAGCATGCCCCACTATTATCTTTGTAATTTTATGCTGTCATGTAGTGACTGTCATGGACCTTAGCTGTGCTTGAGACACAGATGCTTCACCTGTGCTACTGTGTGCCATGCTTGAGCCTGCCAAAAGGGCTGCTATGCTGCTCCTGCAAGGTTGTATACATGGAAGATTGAAGAGCAAAGGAAAAAACTCTTCAGTATAACATTTTTGGTGAATGTAGGGTTATGGTTAGTAGGAAGAATGTTTTACATCATAGTCCTGGAAGAATTAAGTTTTCCATCCTAGCTCATGAATTTAGACATTTATGGAATTATCTAGTTAAAAGTGTTTTAGGGTCCTAGCAACTATTGAAAAGTATTTGTTTAAGGTTTATAGAATGGATGTTAGGATGCTAATGGCTGACTCTAGATCTCAGCAGTTAGGAACTGGAGTCCAGTCACTGGAGGTTAGATAAGTTTTGGGTGACTACTATTTAAACTAGAACATACAAAATGCAATGAAAATGACATTCAAATTCAGTGATTTTATTAAAAATGTTAGTAACTCTCTGGCACCTCGGGTAATCCTAACCATCCAGACTGTGAGTTCTCTGATATGGTTATTTTGCTCCTTAACTAGTTTTATTTATTTTCTCTTATTTATTTTATATCTTCATCATTCCTTTGCAGAGAATGTTCAACTGTTTCAAACAAAAAAAACTTGTATTTTTCACTTCTTCTCCTTTTTCATTAATTAAACTTTCCATCTATGCTGTACTTTTAATTTTTCATAAAACAGGTGACACCTTACTTATTTCCTTTATTTGTACTTTCCGGTTTCTCTTCAAATACTAATTTTCTCTTTTGATATTTTTTAAACTTATCCAGTACTGTATCCGAAATTCAGAAAAAAAAATCCTCACATTCTTTGAAAATATTTATTTTCCTGGTGTGAAAACAAAAATGAGAGTTTGAACTTTAAGCGCTCATATTTCTACAGTAATAAAACCATTTTGTCTTATTCCACAAAATATCGGTTGACAAGCAGAAAAAATATAATTTTGGAAAGCATTTATTGTCATTTCCATTGCATCACATCACAAGACCAGTTTCCATTGTATAATCTGTCTGATATAAGCTCCTTGACATGCCATATTCTTATTTTCTTCACCTCCAAAACATAATTTATAACCATTATAACTTTCTTTTTCTGCTTCTTCCTACAGTATAAGTAAAATCTGTACATAATGTTGTTATTCCTTTTACATGCATCTCTAATTAAAAAAAAAACACTAGATTGAATTTCTAAAGGGGCATACTTTATTAATTCTTTCACCTTTTTTCCCTTCTTCCCATTTATTTATTCACAAATTTTGTTAACCAGGTAGGTGGCCTGGTCAAAAGAACTTTTTCAGCCATGACCCAGGTTAAGTGGCAGAATGGAAACCAACAAGTAATATGGTTGGGAGAGTGGCCTAATGGTCAAGGTGTTTGTCTTACAAGCACAAGGTGCAAGGTTTGAGCCTCACAAGGTTTAATTAACTAGACTTAAAATGGCTCGCAAGGGCAGTTAGCCTAGTATGAGCTTGTAAACATTTACACACAAGTCAATGATACAGTACTTCAAAATATAATACAGTGAAGTACCTTCTCTTAAAATACAATACTCAGTGTAGATAAATAAAATGTGTTGATTATATGACATTAGTGTGATATTATTTGCTGCAGATGGAAGCCTGCAAACTTTCAAACAGGTAAGTAGATCATGCTTTTACAAATCAAAGTAAAGCATTATGGAAATAGTGCATACAAGTGATTAGTTCAGACTTAGCCATTGGGATTAATGCAAGCACAAGAAAATTATTTTAGGAGATGTTGGTTTAGTGCTTGTTTGAAATGATTGAGACTTTCTTAAATTCTAATATTTGCTGGTAAGTTGTTCCAAAGTACTCAGTCTAACTTAGAGAATGCCTTTTCCCCCCATTGTGGTTTTGAACTTGGGCTTTTGAATGTGTAGTTGTGTTGCTTAATGAGAAGTTTAGATTTTAACAGGGGAAAGTATGCAAGATTTAGAATTCTGTGCAGCTATAAGCTGAGTTGGAATGTTTCCCAGTTTGTTATTGGGAGCCAGTGTAAGGAACATTATTTGTCAGTGACAGGTCCAGTTGCCAATATGACATATACATATATATATATATATATATATATATATATATATATATATATATATATATATATATATACATATATATATATATATATATATATATATATATATATATATATATATATACACACCAAATTTTTTTGTTAGCAGTCTGTAACGTGTATATTAGAGGCAGATTGATACGCTATACTTTGATTTATGAATTAAGACATTTCTAGCTTCAGTTTGTCAGGTACAGTGTGAAAGCAGGGAGATTTTGTAGCAGAGTTTTAACTGTGATAGAGTTTTGTTAAAGACCATTTATGTTGGTTTCTTAAAAGTGAGGGATGGGTCAAGAGTCATGCCCAGGAACCTTAGTTCTGAGACTGTAGGAGGGGTGTTACCTTGGTTACATGTAATTAGTGCGGGGGGGGGGGGCATGGGAGTTTTTCAGGGGAACCAGAAATCATCAGGTTAGATTTAATCATAGTTATTAGTAGCCTGTCACTGCTAATTCCATTGTCAAGGACAATGAAGCTGTTTTGCAGCTTACTTTGTACTGAACTGTGCTCATTACTAGATTCTGTAAGAAACATACAGTATTATATTTTTATTGGTTGAGTATACTGTAAAATCATTACTGAAAAAAAGAAAAAAGCAGACCTCCTAATACTGACCCTTGTGGGACCCCAGTTTTTAGATTACCAGGAGTAGGGAGGGCATTGATGGCAAAGAACTGGAAAGTTCTATTTGTGATGTAGCAACTGAGCCCATTGTAATGTAGGAGTTCCAACATTTAGTTTGGCTGTTTTTCTGTAAGAATAGCATAATCAGCTGTTTCAACAGCCCTTGTTGGGCCAATGAACAGTCTTCCAGTTATTTTGGAGTCATTAATGGCATTGAATATCATATTAGTGGCAGTGCATACTTAAGATATTTTTGAATCCATGTTGAACATTACAGATGAGGTCATATTTATTTATATGTTCAAAATGTTGCTTGTAAATTATTATTTTTTTAAATATTTTAGTAAGAGGACAAAGATTAGCAATCTACATATCTATCCATCCTATCTCTATCACTCCCTAGTCCTTCACACTAATATCACTCCAAGATAGAAGCAACAATAAAATTCCAGAAAAGTTTTCTGTTCCAAATGAAAATAACCAAAGCTTTTTCCTCCTTTCTATTTAATTTCTTTCATTCATATTGTGTAATATGTTGTATCATGTATTCGGATTCCATTGCAATTCTCTTCTTTAATCCATTCAATTAATGCTTTATTTCTTGGCATAGTCATAATTCTATGTGCAAAAATAAAGACATTATGTACTCACCATAATGTTCCATGTTTGCTGTCCAGTATCTCGCCTTCATACTTGCTGGTTGGGTTGGGTTCAGAGCCGGAACTCGGCTCCAACTTGGCCGCATACCAAAGTTGGAGAGTTTCTACTGGCTCAAGGCTACAACCTATCCCATGATGCTTAGCGGCTGTTACCCAGATCTCGTTTGAGGGAAAGAGCTCCCTATGATATGTTTAACACACAAAAAGAGAAAATATATGAAATATATTGGTCATAAAGGTAAAAGAAAGGCAAGATGGGAATCAGACCATATTTGCCAATTGTAAAAATTCCTCTAGATCCTACAGGAGGGGGATGGCTGGGTGGGATGCAAGAATGAAGGCAAGATACTGGACAACAAACATGGAACTTTATGGTGAGTACATAACTTCTTTATGAGTAGATAACTTCTTTATGTTATGTTGTCCTATCTCGCCTTCATTCTTGCTGGTTGGGACAGAGTCCCCAGCCCATTTCTCTTGGGTGGCTCAAGGGAATAAACTCTTCAGGACAGTGGAACCAGAGGATGCCCTGTTCCAGGAGACCACATCTACTTTGTAATGAGAGATAAAGGTGTGAGGATTAACCCATATAGCAGCAGCACAAATTGAATCCAGTGGAAGTCTGGATTGAAAAGCAATGAAAGTAGACACCGCTCTAGTCAAATGTCCTTTCACTTTCCTTGGCGGTTCTTTATTATGAGAGTGATAAACATATTTAATAGTCTCAGTAAGCCATTTGGACAAAGTAACTTTTCAGACTGCCCAGCCTTTTTTCGTTTCTGAATAGGACACAAACAATTGATCTGATTTTCTGAAATCTTTCGTCCTGTGTAAATAAAAACGCAGTTGTCTATGTACATCCAATTGGTGAAGCTTATATTCTGCCTTGTTGCTATAGTTAGGAAAAAACACAGACAATTCTATAGATTGGTTTAAATTTGCTTCAGAACAAACTTTTGGCAAGAAGGAGGGATTTGTTCTGAGGGAAACTCTATCTTTGTGGAAGATCAAATAGGGAGGACGGATGGTTAAAGCCTGCAACTCTGAAACCCTCTTAGCTGAGGTAACTGCTGTTAGAAAGAGTGTTTTCCAGGATAACAATTTTTGCAAACAAACGGATGCTGGTTCAAAGGTGGAAAGAATCAAAGCTGATAATACTAAATTTAGATCCCATGGGGAAGGAGTTTCTCTTACAGGAGGTCTTAATAAGAATGTACCCCTGAGGAAGGCCTTGCATAACTTGCGGGACATTACATTGGATCCAAGTTCTCCCACATGATAATTGGATATAGTGGCTAGCTGAACTCGAATAGTGGCCACCCCTGCTCTTTGATTAAAAATTTATGTCAGGAATTCCAAAATTGCAGGTATAGGGGCTGTAAAGGGATCTATTTTTTTTGTCTGCCCAACAAGAGAATCTCTTCCATTTGTTTGCGTAAAGTTTCCTAGTTGTCTTTTTGTGCGTGGAGACCAAAATATGGCATACTGCAGGGAATAATTCTGGAAGCCTGGTTAAGATTGGAAGTGGAGAAACCAAGCTGTCAGCCTGAGGATCTGAAGGGCAATATGGAGCGTTCCTGACTGATGCGTCAGAAGATCTGGCACTGGGTCCAGGATCCATGGATCCTCCTGAAGGTGGGGCCAAAGGAAGGGGAACCAGATCTGACAAGGCCAGTATGGAGTAATGAGAATTAACCTGCAACTCAATGACTTGGCTTTCTGAATAACTTTTGGAATCAAAGGAAGTGGGGGAAAAGCATAAAGAAGTCCCAGGCGCCAATCATGGGCGAGTGCCTCCCTCTGTGACTCTCCTGGAGGGGAAATGAGGGCAAAGTAGTTGCTGCATTTGGCATTGAAGGGAGTAGCAAAAAGGTCGCAGCAAGGCTGGCCCCATTTGGGAAAAATTTGATTCACAACTTCCTGAGGCAAGAGAATCACTCTGCTTAGCCTGTCTGCTATGACATTGGATTTCCCCAGGATGTGCGTTGCCAAACTCTCTGGGCCTCTCGACATAGGGGATAGGATCTGGTTCCTCCCTGTTTGTTGATGTACCATACCACTGACATATTGTCTGTCTGAATTGCGATATTCCCCGTGGGAAGAGAGTTCTGAAATGCTTGCAATGCCAGAAGCATCACCCTCATCTCTAGGACATTGATGTGCAAATGGTACTCTTGATCTTTCCAAACCCCTTGGACCATCTGTCCCAGATAATGCCACCCCCCACCCTTTCTGAAACGCGTCCGTGGTTACTGTAGCAACAGGTTGGGGAAGTACAAACAGTCTGCTCATTGTTACCTGGGTGGACTGGATTTACCAAAGCAAGTCCCTCTTGCAGGAATCTGTAATGAGAATCTTGTGAGACATGGGTAACTCCTGCATGGACCATTGCGTGAAGAGTAGCCACTGTAGTATTCGCATGTGAAGTTGTGCCAGGGGAACTAGTGTTATTGTTGCTGCTATAGAGCCTAAGACCTTGAGAGCAAATCTTGCCTGTATTTTTTTCTTGTTGAGTAAGATAAGCACTTGACTGCGTAGTGTTTGTATCCTTTCTTGAGGCAGTTTTGCTAACATATCATTTGTGTTTAAAGCTGTGCCTATAAAGGTAATACGCTGTGATGGCAACAAGGCAGATTTTTCTGCATTTATAGTAATGCCTAGTTTTGAATAGAGATGGATGGTGGAGTCCCTGACTGATTAGTAGCTGCTCAGTGGTGGCAGTTAGGAGCCAGTCGTATAAGTATGGAAACACCTTGAATCCTTGATGTCTCAAATGAGCCGTCACCACTGACATGCATTTGGTAAACACTCTGGGGGCTGTGGTGAGTCCAAAGGGCAGAGCTCTGAACTGGTAATGACTGGCTCCCAGCCAGAAGCGTAGAAATCTTCTGGAGTGACTGTCCATCTTTATGTGATAGTACGTGTCATGAAGATCTAACGAGCATGTCCAATTGTCTTTTCCCAGAAACAGAAGTATAGACTGCAGTGTTTCCATCCAGAACTTTGACTTCTTCACTGACTTGTTTAGTCTGCTGAGATCCAATATGGGTCTCCAGTCCCCTGTCTTTTTTGGAACTAAAAAAAACCTTGAGTAAATTCCAGATGCTATCTGGTCTGCAGGGACTTCTTGGATGACTCTTTTTTCTAGCAACCTTTGAATTTCTAGGGTTGCTTGATCCCTTTGACTGGGTGGAATGTCCGGGATAAACTTTGATGGATGAGGTGAACAATGGAAGGAAATGTTGTAACCCCTGGATATAATGGACTGTACCCATTTGTCTTGAGTCAATTTTCAGCCAGGTGTCTGGATACAGTGATAGCCTCCCCCCAACTGCCTACAGAAGCGGACAGTCGGGCCTCCTTTCAGGAGTGCTGGAAGGGCCAACCGGAGAAAGTATCTCTGTCTCCCTGATTCTGTGGACCCCATCTGCTGTGTGGATGGTGTCTTCCATTGTTATTTCCCCCTCTGCCCCTGGGGGGAAGATCACCACAAGCAACAGACAAGGCTACTTTGGACTTCTGGAACCACATCTTTCCACTCTTCTGACTTTTAGAATAAGGTCTGGTAGGGGTGGAAAAATGGACTCCAACTGCAGATAGAGTCTTACCATCTTGTTGGCTCCTGGTGAGTGTTTCTTTCACTTTCAGCTCGAACAAGGGCGAGCCATCAAAGGGGGCATCAATAAAGGAAGATCTGAAGGGTTCAGCGAACTTGCAAAGGTGCATCCTGTGCCTGCTGCCCTGCTCGCTCCATCGGCTGCGTAGGAAATGAGGCGCATGGAGGAGTTACTAATGGAGGTTAAGGTTGCAAGCTGAGAATTAATCTTATCTGATAAATCCTGGGCTGTAGCACCTTGTAGGGTATCTTCCAGCTCTTTTAGGAGATCCCTCTGAAGTCAGGTGAAATGTGACAAATAATTCAGCGACCGCAAGGTAAAGGCTGCTGAGGAGAAAGTACACTTCCCATACTTGCCTGTCGTGTGAGACTCCTTGTTCAGTGGATGGACAGATGCAGAAGTTTCACCTTACTCCTTTGTAGCCACAGCCACCACCATTGCATCAACTGGAACTCCCTTAGTTAAATACTGTCTGTCCTCTGGGGCCTTAATAGATTTATTTGGCCTCCGCAGAACGGGGTTCACTGATTCTGGAGAGGCCCACACCTTCCAACTCACTACACCCAGGAGAGGGTCGAAAGGTGGAGACACCCAAGAGGTGGAGGGGTGAGAGCCAAATGCCTCCAGGTATACTGACTCATCTTCAGAAGGGGAGAGGGACTTCCAGCTGCCACTCTGCTTAAGGATCTCCAGGATGTCTGAAAAGGAGACATCCTCAGAGGGCAGCCGTGGAGACCCTTCTGAATCCTCCAAGTCAGTATCAGAAGTAACAGACTCAGGGGAGTTTACGTGCTTCCTCTTACACTGTCTCTTCCAAGGGTCCTCCTTGGAGGGATGTTCTGGGGAGGTATCGGAAGAAGAGGTTCCACCCATTGGGGTTTCCTGGGACACTGACTCTCTACTCTGGGGGTGATGGAGGGATGATTAAGAGGTGGACACCGGCCCTTTTGGGGAAAGAGAGGCTGGAGCCAAAGGTGGAGCAGACTCAGTGGAGAGCACACACCTCATCACCTCAAAAGCACCGCGATCCTGGGCCGAATGAGACTCCGGTCCCGGAGGCTGGCTCTGAGGCTGATGTGGGAGCTGAACTCACCCGAGCTGAAGTGCCGAGTGGGAGCGACGGTTCCAACAAGGGTATGACTCGACTCTTCCCCCCAGAGCCGACCAGGGAGTGTTGACCCCCAGATCTCTCGATGGAAGACAACATCAACAAAATTGGAGCAGACGTTGGAGCCAAGATATCAGGAGTGATTATTGGCTCCACCGGTTCCAGCACAATGACTTCCATACCCTCTGGCTCTGAACCCGTCTGAGTCAGAGGAGGAATCAACAGTATCTGAGGCACAGTTGTCGGCTCCATGATCCGATGGGCTGGGCTTGAGAGAATTTCTGCTAGGGCCCGGGTCCGGAGCAACCTCTTCATGACTTGGTCCATGTCATCGTCCGATAATTTGGAGGATCAAGAGAAATGGCTTGATGATTTGTGGCTACCTGCCACAGACTGTAGCAAAGGAGATTGCAGCATCGAATGAACAGGCTCCAAGGATGGTGACCAACTCCTTTTTTGGCTCCACAATGGTTCAATGGTTCCGAGGAGACAGATGGAACCAAGGGAGGGCCAAATTTGTCGAAACTGATAACTTTTGGATCCGAGAATGCTGTATCTTTGAATCTGCTTGACGGCTCAGACACAGGAGCTGACGAAGCCGCCTTTTTTGACTTATCCAGTTTTGAGGTCTGATTACTTTCTTCAACTTTCAACAAGCCCCTCAGAATGAGCTTATTTTTTCTCTCCTGTAAGACTTTTGCACTGAAACTATGGCAAATGGAGCAGGAGTCTTGGAGATGGACTTGTCCTAGACAGTAGACACAACTTGTGTGTCCGTCCATTATAGACATTTTCTGGGTGTATGAATCACACTTTTTAAACCCAGATTGTTTGTGCTCCTTAACAGATTCTTTAGACATCTTAACTGTCAATAAAAATAACACAACAGTAATTTTAAACTACGACTTTAAAAGAGAGAAGCAAGATAGAGAAGTTTTTTTTTTTTTTTTTTTTTTTTTAACTAGAAAAACGGAAAGTATAGGGGGTAGGAGAAGTCTCTAAATTAAACGACAATCTCCTCCAACCCAAGGAGACACCTCTAATTTAAACGGTAACTCCTTAAGGGAGGAAAAGAAGCCCTAAGGGAAAAAATGGGCTAGGGGGAAAGAATCCTCTAACTGAAATGGATTATTTAACTAGCTAAGGGGAAGAGAAAACTCAAGACCCAAAGAGACAGCCACAAAAAACAGCCAAGAATAATACAATCACACAAAAAAGGCACTGTACTATAACTGGGAAAGGTGAAGTAAGATGTGATAGTAAGTTTTAGGAGAAGTTATCCAAAAAGCAGAGTATAATATGAAAAATTACTAGCCTGAACCAGCAAAGACAATCCCGAAGCTTCAAGTGGCAAACGAGATCTGGGGAACAGCTGCTAAGCACCATGGGATAGGTTGTAGCCTCGAGCCAGTAGAAGCTCCCAAGCTTTGGTGTGCGGCCAACTCTGAGCCGAGTTCTGGCTCCAAATCCAACCATTAAGAATGAAGGCAAGATAAGACAACATAACATTGATAATATTTCATCTTAAAACATTCATTTTCCTTTTTTGCTTCCTTTGCCTTTTCTTTTTTCTTATCCATTGTCCAATAAGTAGTTTTCTACCTTTCTTATTTGTGTCCTGTGTTTCTTCAACGGTTCACTGTTTATGCCCTATGTTTTTAAAGTCTATTTCAAAATTTTCACTGCTTTTCAGTATTTGAAGCCTGTTTCTAGTCCACATTTTTTCTTTCACTTCCAAGAGTTCAGCATTATTTTCTACTACTACAGTCTTATCACTTTCTCTTTTGCACTCCCTTTCTTCCTCCACTTATTTTCTATAGTTATTATCAGATCTCCAATCCCCTTGTTTATACCATTTTCCATATTCTCCTTTTCTTCCTGTCTTTCTATTTCATAAATACTTTTAATATTACAGTTAGGCCATAGTAAGGTCGTAAATCTTCTTGAGATCCACATCTTGTACAGTTTGGATTACACCTCCAGTGGAAATGCCCACTAGTTTTACAGCTTGTGCAAAATCCATTTCATGCAGTTTTGCACAAAATGCTATACTTTATGGAATATGAAGCTTGTAGTACTCTTTAAGACTCACCAGTTTTTCAATAATGCACTCTCTATGCATATAAACACCACAGCCAGTTTCCACCACTAGTCAGAACTATAGCTAAGTCATCTGTCCTCAACTGTAGTTTCCAAAACTGGCCCGTTTGAGACTTGAAGAGCAAAACTAAATAAATGAATAAATTAAAATTACAAAAAGTCTTCTCCTCAAAGTTGAACAACAAAACAGATAACTACTCTGCTCCTGTGAAACTATATATAACAAGCTGTTTGACATGATAGTCACAAACAGCTTGCCACAGTTAAGTCACCATACACTGAGCACTTACTTCAGCCTTGACTGCAAATGCAATACTGGCATTCATTTATGAAAACCAGAATCATGGCTTTCATAAAGAAATGATAGTACTGTGCTAATGCACCATGGATAAATGCCAGTCCTGCCCCCTCCATCAGCCTCCATTTAGGGCAACCACCCCTTCACCACATCCTAGTTATGGCTCTGACTGCAGTCCATATTGTTCTTTTTCCTGTTGAACTTGGCAACCATCAAGCCTACCCCTTTCAATAAAGCATCTTCACTCCCCTGCCCTAGGTGTTCTTCACTAAAGACAAGTAATGACCAGGGGTGGCTGTCATACATGTAGCCCCAGTAGTGTTATGTGCCCTTGCCAGCACTCTAGCAAAGAAGGCTTATTTTGTATGGGCCCCAGCCATTCTCTTTGGTGGGAGATAAGCGGCCTGTATTACTGTGGGAACCACTATGCCCCCCAATATGAGCTCATGCTCTCATGTACCCAAAATGAGGGCTACCAGTTTTAGGGTTTTGTAGCTGAATGCACTCCCTGGGCCATCGTTTGTGTCTTTGGACCTGCTCCAAGGACTTGTGGCATTGGACAATTCTTTTTGCCACCTTCCCTGTGGATAACATGTCAGCTCCAACTGATGCCTTAGCTGTTAACAGAACTCACGTAATCTAAGCAACAGTCAGAACTTTATCCAGCTGTGCCAGTGGAGATGGTTAATCCATATTGTACCTTTATCTAATATTTTTACACGGAAAAAATTAGAATTAGTCAATTTTGCAAATTCTTCTCTAAGGTCTGTTTAAAATAAAACCTCTGTTTAGAAACACAATTCAAATATCCTCCAGATAGAAGGAGTTAACTCCTTAATTGCAAAGTCAGTCCACAAATCTTGTCTCCCACATTTTTACAAAATTCACAGGTGTCTATTCTTTGCCCTCTCAGTCTCAAACAACACACCACAGAAACAGTTATGTTGGTACATGTATTATTGCCCTTGCCTGCTTAACAATTAACTTGCTTGACTTCAGAGTAAAGTTCCATAAATATATCCATGTGAAAGCTCTACCTTCTTTTCCATATCTCAAAGCCTAATAATATTAGTTGTGGTTGCTGGGTCTGACTGTGATCTCACTGTGACAACAGCCACATACAAGCATACCTTCAACCTTTCAGTACTCTGTTTCCACTTATCTTGCATGGGTGTCCTTTATCCCTGTGCTTATTCATCATGGCTCGGCTCCTGGGCAGGTTTGTAATTTTACAGGTTTGCTTTCCTTTGCTTCCAGTAGTATCCATGTGCTCAATGATATTTGAGCACCGCATTTCTAAAAGTTCTACTTTGAAGTTTGCGGTAAATCCCTCATATTAGCAAAAGGCATTCTGCTTTCATCAGAAATTATTTCAACATCAATCTATTGTACCCCAATACTTTCCATAAGCCAGCTTATGTTTCTGTTTCCATTAACATTTTTAATTTCAAAGCTGGTGTCTGTCAGCCTGTCCATGTAGAAACTCCTTCACACCCCCCGAAATGTAAATCACTATTAGACAGTTGTGCAACCTTCACAAATATCTAATAGCAGTCTATACACTGTAGAAAATGTGGGGTTTTGCCCTGAAGTAAATCAATGCACAAGTGGACTATCATTAGGTGTTTGCTATTTTTTCAGGTTCTGGTTTCTAAAAAAAAAAAAAAACTATTTAATTCTTTTTAATCATCTGCTATATGTATCTGGTAAATTTAAAACATCATGAGGCATTTTTTAGAACTAATTTATACCCAGCTGTGAATCATGAATTTTACTAAAAATGTTTCCTTGCAGATTTAAAGGAATACAATTTTTGTTTTGTTTAAATAATAGGACTTGAAGAAACAAAAGCTCATTTTTGAATGGAAAATAAGCTCTTATCATAGGTTGAAGTGATTTAGCCTTATAGAGTTATAAGACCATCTTGAAATTGTGCAAACAATGCATTTCATAGTCACCTTATCTACATGTTTTGAGTTCTTGTAACATCTCAGCAGACATTGACCATTGGAAATCAGCCTACAATATGTCTAGGTCCTTCTTAAAGAAATCTTACTTACAGTACTGAAAATAAAACTTGATCAATTAACCAATGTATATATTAGCCATTCCCATCAAAATTGTGAGAATTAAAATTGTGAGTCTTTGTCATTTTGAACGTTAGTGATAGAAGTAGAAGAGAATATGCCATTATAGGTAGAGAATATTCTTATATGGTTTTGACCTGCATCCCAATTTTTTTATTTGTTTTGGATATGTCATAGCCCGTGTGCTTATCAGATTTTAGATTATTTCTATCAGTGATTACCCCTGGTAATTTAACTCATTTACTCTAATGGAGATATTCCTCATATTGATCACTGATGCAGTAGCCTTAGCTATATGGGTTATATCCTGCCAAGGGTATAACAGACAGTCAGCTTCCAAAGCTTCAGGACACCTTCCCCACACCCAAATTGTCAGGCAGCTGAGCTGAGCTAACTAAAAGACAAGTTTGGGCATGAAGTCCTTCAGAACTTTTCTGCCACCAGAGAGTACAGTACTCTAATGATTTTGAGGATCGACTGTAAGCTTGTGCTTTCTTTAGCTGGGTAGACAAGATCCCTTTGGGTATAAAATCTTTCCATTTTCTTATATTTTACTAATGTTTTATTACGTTCCTCTTCAATAAAAGTTATTTTAAAGCTAGGAGTGTTGTGTTTTAACAGACTATCTTGAGACTATAAGATACTTTTAAACAGAGCACTTGTTTCTGTCATTCTAAATGTAGAGTTATCCAGCTGATAAACTACTTTCTGTGAAGAAACTGCTTTAATTTTAAGGTTGTGGGGCTGCTATGTTTGAAAGTGCTTTTTACTGTGTTTGTTCTGCCAAATAAGTATCTTTTGTGGACTTGTAGTTTTACTAGCATTGTTGCTTGCTTTCCCCAAGATAGAGGCAGCATTTTTGGCTTGACCGTGGAACAGATTGTCACTCCCATGGTCGGTACTTCTTCCAGCCACAAAAAGAAAAAGCTAAGCAAACAGCCTTTGCCACCACAGCAGGCTAGCAATTTGTTTCAGCCACAGGTGGGTGACTCTGCTGTGGCCATTTGTTGTACCTCAGACCAAGCATCTTTTATCCAGGATCCCACTGGGGTATCACCTACAGCAACTGTGAACCAGGGATTAGCCGCAGCCTCTGCAGCTGCTGGGTTCCCTGTCATTGGACAAGGGAAACCACTCTTGTCAGTTCTGGGGGAGGGAACAAGGAAGGTTTCCCTCTTGTGTCAGTATGCTGTGCCCATCCTTTGGGAAGCAGCAGCTGTCATTATTAACATGACTGGCCCCATTTGTTCCTGTCAAAAAAAAAACATAAGAGTAAGTATCTACTCCTCTTCAAATTTTTTCGGATAGAAGTAGTCTACTGGGACTGGCTCAGGGTTTGATTCAGGCTGTTGATCCTTCCTGTAGAGTAGTTTCTGGTAAAAGAAAGAAAAAGGGATGCCTCCCTTCCTGAAGAGACTCAAGATTGTGAATCTGGACCAGAGGATACAGGGACAGATTCAGAGTTTTGTCCTCAGATTTCTTATTCAGAATCAGAGGAGAGCTCTCTGATTCTTCCTGTGGGGGGTTCTCTTTGTCTGAGACTATTGCTACAATGTCCCAGTATTTTTAGTGGGAGAACACTGAGATTTCTCATTCCCTCAAAAAGAACTATGAGTTATTACAGAAAAATTTTCCAGAAGCTGCATTCATTCCTCATGTCCGGTCTACTTTAGTGGATGTGCTTTATTGCCTGCAATTTTCCTGATAGTCAGACAGGTGTCCCTAAAAAGGCAGGTAGGATATATAAAATTCCTTAGGCTTTTTAAATTTGTATGCACTATTCCCAAACCTGATCCAGAAGCTACAGCCTTAATTGGCTCCACTGCTGCTAAGCATTTAGTTAATTCCATTCCTACTCTTCGTAATAAGGATGGGAAAATTATTGATAGGTATGGGAAAAACAGTATACTTCTGCAAATTTGAATTTCAGAATATTAAATTGTCAGGCTCATATGTTAAAGTTTATTCTGACATACTGTGAAAGTATGAGGAATGTTTATCTCCTATTTATTTTAATGAAAAAAAAATCTGCTTTATATAACTTAGTTTCTTCGATTGCACAGGTCACTGCTAATTGTTTGCAGTGCGTGTATGACTCTGTTGATAGTTCTTCCAGGGCTGTGGTCACTGGTACAGTTTTAAAGAGGTTTGCTTGGCTGCATTCTCAGAACTTTCCAGATGATGTTAAAAATGAGATTTTAAATTTGCTGTCACATAGAGATTTAGTGTTTGGCTTCCCTGCAGAAGAGGTGATCAGAAAGTGTGATGAAAGGGGCAAGCTGATCAAAGGAATCTCTAAGATTTATATGCCTTCCTTTTCCAAATTGTTCAAGGGATTTTCTTTCTCCTCATCAAATATCAACAAAAAATGGAATAAAGAGTCTCAATGGTGTTCATGTAAATAAACATTTAAGAAGTAGCAAGGAGATTCCAAAAAGAAGTCTCCAACTTCTCAAAACCAAGAGCACTCCAAGTCTGAATGACTATTCAAGAGACCTTAAATCTTCATTTTTCTCTTTGGCAGCAGATTGTGTCAGACAAATGCATTCTGAAAATCATTCATTGGGGTTATAGATGGCAGTGGAAGGACATTACTCCTTTCTAGGGGATCATTCCTCATCCTGCAGATTAGACTGTTTTCTTTCCAACTGTTCCTCATCACATTATCAGTTCTCTGCCTTACCTTTTGGACTATCCACTGCACCAAGAGTGTTCACAAAGTGTCTAGCTCCAGGTATAGCTCATTGCAGGCTACAGGGTGTCTACATTTCCATACTTAGATGACTTGCTTATCTTTGCAGAGTTTTTTTCAAATCTCAGGAATCTCTCTCTCCCCCTCTCTCTTGGGTAAGGGATCTCTTACACAAGCTGGGATTCCAAGAGAACATTCAAAAGTCTTTCTTGATTCCCTCATGTACAATTGTGTCCCTGTGATATCACCTAGACAGCTCAGTTCAAAGAGCTTTTCTTCCACAGAAAAAATCAGATCTTTATTTAGATCTATTTCTATGATTTTCCACTCAGACTTCAGTCATTGTGGGGCAATACCTTAGGATTTGGAGTCTCATGGTATTTATGATTCTCATGATATCCCTGTCAAGACTCCACATGAGAAAGATACAGCAGTGTCTGAAATCGCTTTGGCCCCAGCATCAACACCCTTTTTCTTTTCAGATCCCAGTGCTGGAGTTTGTCAGAAGAGAAATCACTTGTTGGAGACAACAGATATCCTTAAATCAAGGTCTCCCCTTCTCTCTCTCTATTCCAAAGCAGTCAGTCACCACAGATGCTTCAGTCTTTGATTGGGGAGCAGTTTAGGACAAATAAACATATTTTGGGTGTGGGACACCAAGGACAGATACAAGCACATAAATATCAAGGAGACACTTGCCTTGATCAAGACACTCAATTCTCTGAGCCATCTTTGATCCTTGGGACCTCTTCAAGTAGTTATAGACAATAAAATAGTACCCCCTTTGCAAACTAGCCATGTTAGCCTGTGATATAGCTTCACAGCACAATCTCACTCTACAGGCATCCTACATTCTGTCAGAGCAAAAGTGCATGACAGACAAGCTGAGCATGACCAGGGCAGACCCTCACAAATGGAAACTAGATCCAGGGGTCTTCAAGATTTGATCCATATGTGGGGAGGTCCTCAAGTAAACCTCTTTGCTTCCTCTCTGAATAATCAACTGGCAAAATTCTGTTCCAGGACTCCATGCGAAAAGGTCTACAAGACAGATGCCTTTTCTTTTCTTTGGACAGGAAGTTCCTGTATGCCTTTCCAATCTTTTAACTAATATCCAGGGTACATCTGATGACTCATATGGAACCCCCCAATATGTTTGTGGTGACTCCCTTCTGGCCCAGGCAACTGTGGTTCTCCCTTCTTTTGATAATGGCTATGGGGCAATTACCAGACGCTTCCTCACAAAATGGATCTACTCACATAAGAAAAAGGGTGTTTGATACACCCTGATGTCAATCATCTTCATCTAACTGCCTGGATAATAGGGCCTTAATTCCTTTTAGGCATCTGTTTTTTGAGGAAGTACAGCAGGCACTAATGAAGGCAAGAGCATTCTCCACTATGAAATCATATATTAGCAAGTGGAAATGGTTTTCAAGTTGGTGCCATCATCATGACCAGCACCCATTCAGGGCTAATTGTTCCCTGGTTTTACTATATTTGTGTGAGTTACTATCCTATGGTCCTTATTATTCTTCTGTCAAGGTTAATTTATCAGCCATTTCAGCATGTCTGCCCATGAATCCTCCTCTTTCAAGGGAGTCACATGTCAAAATGTTCTAGAAAAGGGTTTTGCATAACAGGCCTATAATTAAACCGGTGGCCCCTCTTTCGAATCTTAATTTTGCGTTACAGACACTAACACTTGTTCCATATGAACCAGCTAATCTGGTTGACTTCAGGTTCTTAACATGGAAAACAGCTTTATTGATTCCTCTGACCTCTGCAAGAGGGGTATCTGAGTTGCAAGCTTTTGTGGTGAGTCAACCCTACCATATTTTCCACAAGGACAGTGTTTCTTTGAAAACTAATCCTTCTTTTATGCCTAAAGTGGTATCTGAGTTTACTTTAAGTCAAACTGTCCATCTCCCCATTTTCTTTCCTGAACCTAAAAATGAGGGAGAAAGGATACTCCATGCCTTGGAAGTCCACAGACAGCTCCAGTATTATCTTGACAGAACGAAATCTTTCAGATCATCAGATCAAATGCTCATTTCTTGTGAAGATAAGAATTTATTTATTTTTATTTATTTATTTTACATTTGTTGACCGGGTTAGTCCAACTGGATACATGTCCATTTTCAGCAGAGGCCCGTGGAGAAAAGCTCCACAATAAAAACAACACAAAAATTTACATACAGATAAATTCACATTAACATAATAAAAAGAACACAAAAATTTACATACAGATAAATTCACATTAACATAATAAAAAGAACACATAAATTTACATACAGATAAATTCACATTAACGTGATATGTAAGTAACAGTAGTATGGATACGTTAAGCAACAGAGAGGTTAAGATTATAAGCTCAGAGGAGAAGGATGAAACTTTATCCCACAATAAGACCCTAGCCCTTATGAGGTGCAGGCAGGCCAAGAGGAGCTAGAATCCTATGAACGAGCAGAGATAAAGGCTTGGTGATCAGAGGAGTTACAATTATAGGAAACTTGAACGAAGAGAAAAGAGAGAAGCCCTTAGTTAATAGTATGTGGGTGGTATGAGACTTTTAGGATTAGTCTGGATTAGCACATGGGCATAGCCAATGTGACTTAAAGAATTTTTTAAGATTATTTTTGAATTGGCTAAGTGAGGTAATAAGTCTTAGGTTATTAGGAAGGGAATTCCAGAGCTTTCCTATGGAATTGGCATAAAGAGCATCACCACCCGAATTATTAGATTTAGCGGTTAGTACCAGGACACTATTTGAAGATCGAAGGGAATTGAGATTGGAGTAGGGAGTCAGAAGTTTACTCAGTGAGGGGGTTTTATCTGGTTCCTTAATTATTTTAAATGCTTCAGTGAGTTGGTTAAGTTTGAGAAGATTAGGCAGTTCTAACCAGTCAAGTTTCCTTAGGTTAAGGCAGTGGTGAGTACGATAAGGTGCTCCTGTTACAAATTTGGCAATATGGTTATAGGCAACAGAGAGTTTATTAACCTCTCTTTTATTGAGGAAAGAAAGTATTGGAGAGGCATACAATAGGGTGGAGAGGAAGTGTGTACATGCAATGGTTAGTTTGGCATTAGGGGTTAGAAAGTTCTTAATTCTGTACATAGAACCGAGTTTCTTATTTACTGTCTTTATGGTTTGACTAATGTGCATATCAAATTTAAGCTTGTGGTCAATAGTGACACCTAGTAGTTTGGTGTTGGTGACAGGCTCAATGATGGTACCATTAATGGATTGAACGTAGAAGGTCCTATTATTAGAATGTGGAGGGTGTTGCCCTAGAGGAGTAGCTAAGGTGGGGAAAAATAGTAGTAACTTAGTTTTTGTTGGATTTAGGATGAGTTTCCATTTGGTGAACCATTTTTCAACTGCAGCAAAGCAGTGTTGGGTGACTACTTGGAGATCATGGAGAGAAACATCAGAGCAGATCAGGGTAGAGTCGTCTGCATATTGAATGCAGGTGGCCTTGGGGATGACTGAGTGAAGATCATTTATGAATATGAAGAAAAGAAGGGGACCAAGTATAGAGCCCTGGGGAACTCCTATGGTGTTAGGTAGCAGGTGAGATAGCTTGTTTTGCCACTGGACTGCTTGTTGCCTACCAGAAAGGTAAGCATTAAACCATCTTAGGGCTGGGTTATCGAGGTGTAGGGTTTCAAGGGTGTGGAGCAATAGCTGGTGATTGACCATGTCGAAGGCTTTTGACAAGTCAAGAAAGAGAGCGGAAGTTATTATTTTGTTATTACGGTTGCTATTGACTGAGTCAACAAAGGAAAGGAGGGCAGTGGTTGTACTATGATGGGGTCGAAAACCATGTTGAGTTTTGGACAAAAGATTGTTTAGGGTGAGATAGTGTAGGAGTTGCTTGTGAACACACCTTTCCATAATTTTTGCTATTGGAGACAATATTGCTATAAGTCTATAGTTCGATGTTTCCGTGGAGGAGCCTCCCTTATGAAGTGGGATGATGTATGATATTTTCCAAATGGAGGGGATGGTGGCCTCTGTTATAGTTCTGTTAATCAAGATTGAGATGGGATAGGCTATAACATCTGATGCTATTTGTAGGTATTCCGCTGGGAGACGATCAGCCGATAGGGTGGATGGTTTAAGTTTCTTCAATAGGGTTCTAATGTAGGAGGTGGATGTTGGTTGTAAGTTAAAGGAGGGTAGAGGTTTGCCAGTAGCATTAGTTAAGGAGGAGGAAGAAGTAGTTAGCTGACTGGCTAGGGACTGGATGGTCTCGGTGAAAAAAGAGTTAAAAGTATTGGCTACTTCTTCAGGATCTTTACCAATAAGTTTCTCAGGGGTAGGGGTAGTTGATTTCCCAGAATGGAGGAGGTTATTAAAACCTGCCCAGAACTTCTTTGGATTATTCTGGTGTTTATCCTGGAGGTGACAGAAATAGTTCTTTTTATCCCGGGTAATGTCTGTTTTCGTAGAATTTCTAAGCTGCTGAAATTTGATGCGATCTAGAGGTGCTTTAGTAGCTCGCCATTTATCCCAGGCCTGGTCTCTAAGTTTAATTTTTGATTTGGTTTCTCTAGTTAGCCAAGGTGCTATCCGTTCCTTGGATCTGATTAGTCGGTTTGGTGCATGAGAGTCCAGTATGTTTAGGAATGTGTCATTAAAGTATGTCACACTCTCATCTAGGGGTAGAGTTTTTAGCATGGACCAGTTACAGGATTTAAGTTCTGCTAGGAATTGTGCTGGGACAAATTTCTTCTTATTTCTAACAAGTCTATATATGGGAAGGTTGGTACATGTAAATTTATGTTTTATTATGAAAGTGACAAGGTGGTCACTGAGGTCATTGGGGAGGGTCCCAGTGGTATATTTATGTGTGTCTTTATTGGTAAGAATCCAGTCGATGGTGCTCTCTTTTTGTTGAGCATTTCCAATTCTTGTTGGAGATATAATATTTTGGGAGAAACCATGTAAGTTAATGGGCAGGGGATTCGTCTGAGCAAAGCAATGGGACCAGTCAATATTAAAGTCCCCTAGTACAATGGTTTCTTGAGGGTAGTTCGTGGCTAACCAACTTAGAGCTAGCTCCAAGGTTTCTAAGTTCTTCCCAGGTGGGATGTAAACTACAATAAGATTGATACTTTTTTGGATGTTTATAGGTTCATAGGTTAGTACTAGGCTAACTGCCCTTGTGAGCCATTTTAAGCCTAGCCAATTATCCCTTGGGAGATTTGAACCCTGCACCTTGTGTTTGCAAGGCAAACACCTTAAGCATTAGGCCACCCTCCCATTTATCTTCTTCATTTACATTTTTAACTTAAGGAAGATTTTCTATGATGCAACAACCCACTTGTCCATTTCTGGGGAGCAAAAGGACAAATAGAGATTTGCCTACGGTCGCAAATGCAATACTGGACTTTAGTATGGTTCTGAACCTGCCAGTTTTCTTCCCTGAACCCAGTGCTCCAGCCTGTAAGCCAAGGTGAGTCTACACTTTGATTTTTAACACCAGGGGTACTTCAAAGGTGTTTAATAACATAAACATATAAATAATTACTTAGATATGTCATCTGGATACTTGGTTCAACATCAGTATGCAAATCCTTTGCCATAGTGCTGTGAATTCACAACCCCCATATCTGGAATATATGCTGCATTGTCATCCAGATGGGAAAGGGGCACTGTGTCTTCCTCATTCACCTGGCGATCGAATTCTGATTTCAAGGTTGGACGCTGATTGTCAGGGAAAGCCAGTGAAAAAAGAGCTTCAGGCTCACAAACAAACTTGTAGACATAACGTTCTCCAGCCACCTTCTGCATGATGCCTTTCTCATAGTAGTATCTGAGAGATCGACTGAGCTTGTCATAATTCATAGCTGGTCTATTCTTTTGCATTCCTCAAAGCCTTGCTACCTCTTCTGGTTCAATTAGTTTAAACTCCATGCCTCGGCCTGTCCAGGCAATAAAGTTTGAATTAGATGGGTCATCTAAGAGTGCCACCAGGAACTGCCAGAGCTGCAGAGAGCCACGGCGATGATAAGGAGGACCCTCACGGAACATTCCAACTTCCTGCTTAATATCACCTTCAAACTTCTCTGGAACAACGCAAGCATCATCACAGAATGCTCTCATTGGTTTCTCATAACCAAAACCAGGCTCGTAACCATAATCTGTTTAGGCATATATTTAGGGCAATTAGTTCTATATTAGAGACCTTGGGAGGTTGTAATGGATTCATAATGATATTCAATGTACTTCTAAACATTACAGCTATTCCACCACCCCTTTTTTTTATCCGATCATCCCTTAAGATATTATACCCAGGTGGGAGAATCTCTTCATCCTTTGTGGTTGGTTTGAGCCATGTTTCAGATAGACACATAATGTCTGGGAGATGTGTGGCTAACATAGCATGTAAATTATGAACCTTGTTATTTATACTTCTTAGATTAAGATGGAAGATGAGGAGGGATCAAGTAGATCTTTGAGCTAATTTTGGGGTGACAGAGTCTAGGTTAGTGGTTGGGCCTGGGTTAGGGTGTATGTCACCATTTTTAGTAATACATTTTTTCAGATGGTCTAAGAGTCTTAGGAGTTTGCATAGTATCTTTAGACCAAGTTTTGTAGTGGTTACTTTAGGGTAACGTTGGGTGAGATGCACACTTTTAAAGCCTAGAGTTGTAGTGGGGTAGTAAGAAGGAGAAATCAGATTAGGGGGAAGATTTGTGTGATTGCATGTGTGACCCTTGGGGAAGAGAATTCCCAATAGTGTTTGGTTTTCATACCTTGATAACAAATAAGGGATAAATAAGAGTAGAACTATAAGTGGGATGGTAGAATTCATAACTTTACCCATGTTATAAAGAAAGGATAACTAATGGGGTGGGAGGACTTAAGAGAGCCTGCTAAATATTGGTAGATAGCCGGGATTGTGGGAGGAGATATTTTAAATTGCAGGGCGGCTGTAATTGGTTCAGAGCTGAGTGGGATGGGTTTGTTGACCTGATAAATATGGAGATAGCGGGGGCGGGTGGAATATAGGGGCAGGGTGGGGCGCGGAGCGAGCCCGAGTAAAGTGAGGGCGAAGCGGAGCGGGGATACACCAACCAGGAGTTTGCAGGGTCTTAAAGGCCAGCTGCATGTAAGTACAGAAGACTGCTGTTGAAAAACAACTTATTCCTTATGCTTGGACCTAATTTTATGTGAGAGATGGCAATTCAGGTGAAGTTTTTGACTAACTTCTTGGCTTCACACTGCTTATAGGTTGAATAGTAAAGGGACTGGAGATTTAGTCTTTGTGTAGGCTGTTTAGACTTAGACTGCCAGCTTTGGTTAAAGGTACTGTTCTGTTGCCTGCCAGCGGGAAGCTTTCCTGTGTTATAAATACAACAAGGGTATAGTTTTTACCCTATTTCCTTGGGGATAGTTTGTTTTGATACTAATAGCAGGAACCAGCCTGTGCATTCGCACCGTGGTAGTAGTCCTTCAGAGTCAACGCCTAGTACCTGGGAGCCACGCGGTAATTATTTATGGGGGGGCTACCTAAGATGAGATAAAAGGAACAGACAAAGATTTAGTGTAGCAGTAGTTATCATGACCTAGAATAGGAAAAACTATAATCACTACTATCAGTTTCAAGTAGCTAGAGGTAATCTACTAATCGCATTGTCAGCAGGGGAAAGGATTAATAACTAAGCACAACTCAAGCCACAAATACACACACCCTCAATAAACTGTTATAAAACAATCAGATCAATCAGGGATAGAAGGCACCAGCCAGTCCTCCTTGATAGAGCGTTAAATTAAGCTTAACGCGTGGTTTAACGCCAAGGTGGTTTTAGCGTTAAGTTACTTTACCACACTTCCAAAAGTTGAAACATTTACGAAGTTCCTCAGACCTGAAACACAGTGCGCATACACATAATTTCACCACATATAGTCAAGTCAAACATATGCTTATTCATACAAACATTCAAATTAGCATAAGAGGTATTTGGTTTTACAGTATCTTATAAGCCATAATTAGTTAACAATACAGTACAGGCAAAAAACAGTATAATACAAGAGACCCTGGATACCACATAGATGCAAAGCGTACAAGTACTGTGTTAAATAAGTAGCGACAGCACGCTACTGACTAGGTTCTTTCAGACCTTATAGCATAAGAGGTATTTGGTTTTACAGTATCTTATAAGCCATAATTAGTTAACAATACAGTACAGGCAAAAAACAGTATAATACAAGAGACCCTGGATACGGGACCTGAAGAAGGGACAACCCGTGTAAAACAGACTATTTCCAAATGCTTGCCTAAGGCTATTACCTTTTGTTATATTCACCAAGACAAATGTATTCTAGACATGGTGAAGGCCCACTCTACAACAACCTTGGCTTCTTCTATATTTTATTTTGGAATGGGTTGGATTCTAGAAGCATTCTAGAAGTTGCTACTTGGTCTCCTGTACACACTTTTCCAAAGAACTATATGAATTCCTTTGCTATAACCATTCTCTAGGGCTTCTGGACCCTTCTCCTTCCAGCTCCCAAATACAGTTAGCTAAGTTAACCCATCCATGTAGCTAAGGCTACTGCAGCAGTGATCAAAATGAAGACCATAGTATAGTTATAAGTTGAACTTGCAATAGCAGTAGCTGTTTGAATAATCACTGCTGCCGTAGCTGCTCCCTCCCTCCATCCCCCTTGTTTTTTAGTGTGTTTTTTTATCCCAGGGTGTATACATTTATTTTTGATATTTCTAGCCTCATCCTTTAAGGGCTCAGCCTCCCTGCCATGTTTTACGGTCACTGAAGGTTCGTTGCAAGCTGGTAACGTTACTGTATTAAATGTATACACTTCATGGAATAGAGCGGGCTTTTCCTATTGCATTTTGTTTTGTGCATCAAGGATAGTAATTTCTTATGTGTTTTTGTTAGTATCATATAACACCTTGACCACTATTTAAGTGACTGTATAATAACTGTGCTTCGAGTGTTATACTTGTGCTTGTGGATAAGATAGTCAGGAAGTACATTAATATACATAGGTTAGGACTCTAGGATTAGTGCTGTATTGCATAAGCTATTTTTCCTAATGTTCATATGTTTGCTGCTTTTCTCTAAATATTTGTTCTTACTGTTTGCATCTCTGCTTACCTACTAATTCTCGCTTTTCCATTTTCCATTCCTAGTTCTGCCCAGCCAATTCGAAGTAGTAACCTACAAAGAGACTCTGATAAAGCAAATAAGAACCTCTAACCAATTCTAGCAAACAAAGTACGACAAAGTGATTAGCTTTTACTTACAGCTAAACTTATTTGTATAAGTAGTGACCTCCTTAAGAGTACTTTACCAGGAAGGCCAGCAATCTTAGACAGGATTTATTAACTTAGTTTCCTAATTGCCCCCAAAAAAGATACCCCTGTCTTTCCTTGGAATATCCATATTCCCCTAAGCCTTGCAGCTACAAGCAAGCTTGTCCCTAGAACAAACTAGTGCATTATACACTTTTCAGCATTTTAGGAATTACCTGTATCTCAAAGCAGTTTTTCCTTACTGGTTGTTTCTTTCCAGTGAGGTATTGCAACTCAGGTGTAGCCCCGCTCCACTCCCCTATCACCCCATTCCTACTCAACCCATATAATTTCCTTTATACCCATCCCTCCATATCACCCCTCCTCCAAACCCACCCTTTCCTGTTCCCAGGCTCAACCCACACTTGCCCCCCCACACACACACATTACAACTTGGACTCCAGCTTCCCCTGTACTTACCCCCCCTACTGGTAACCTCTTTCAGTTTTTCCTATCACTTTCCTACAGGTCTTAAACTTTACCTCTCTTACCTACTGACTCTCTCCTAACATGCCTTTCTCTGCCCAAACTCTCCTCATCTTGCCTCCCTTACTTACTCCTTCTTTACACCTGTACCTTCTATAATTCCCACCTAACACCAACATACTTTTATCTCACAAATACTCATGATAATGCACCCACACACCCTCTGCAATCCTTTCTTATCTACTCTTCTATCTTTCCTCTGAATACTCTCTTCCCTAAAATCAAAATTCCTCCATCCTCTATTATCTCTTTTAAAAGTAAAGTACCTATTCTACAAACAATAGTACCTCCCCAAAACTCTACTTCAATCAGATGACATTCATCCAAACCCAGGCCCCAACCCCCCTCTCCATCCAATAATGTTACTTTTCCAAACCCAGCTGGCACTACTCCTCCAAAAAAACAAGCATCATTTTACTCCAGACTACTAGAAGTGTATTTAATAAAATCAGTGAATTCCACACCAGGATGGCTAACAACACCCCTGAAATAGTCACCCTGACAGAAACCTGGCTGAAACTTCACAACCCTGACAGTGATATCCTCCCTAGAGACAGTATACTTAGTCTAGATGGATAAAAGTAAAAAGGGTGTGGAGTGGCCATTGTCTACTCTGACCACCTTACTCTCACAAGTCTGTACAAATCTATCTACTCCCTCCTTTCCACCTGCTGAACTCCTGGTGACTAACTTTAAACTTAACAACTATAGCACCATCACTGTTGTAGCTATCTATATTCACCCAGGTGACAACATTACCGTTCTGGAAAACATTTTCCCTTACCTTTCTCAACACATTCATAATGTAACCATCCTTCTCGGGGATGCAAATATAAACAGGCTAACTGTCCAGGCACCTAACACTTCATGCATCAACTTACATGGTTTTATGCAACTAGTCTCAGCACCCACTGATACCAACAGATCACATAACCCTAGCTCTCTTATTGACTGGGTTTTAGTCTCTGATCCCCACAAATACCATAACCCTGAAACCCTACCCAACTCCCTAAGTGATCATTCCCCAGTAAAAGGTCTTACATATACACCTCACTTCACTAGGCCACATTGATACGTAACTTGTCACAAACTATCTAACTTCTGCCCTGTGACTTTTAATGCCTTCCTCTCTAGAATTAACTGAACAGATCTTACCCTACTCACCCTAGATGAAGCTGTCCATTCTTTCAACTCTACCTTCCTAAACATCCTAAATTCACTTGCTCCTCTCCACACTGTTTGAATCAAAACTAATATATCCCCACACCTAACCAATGCTACCCACTCCTTGATGAAAATTTTAGACAGGATGTGAAAAATATGGGTGAAAACTAAACTCCCTACTCATTTGCAAAAATATAAAAAACTCAAAAATCTGACTAAAAATGCATCAACAAAGACAAAAAGGACTTCTATTTCAACCCCCCTATTGCTCATAAATCAACCCCAAAAAAATTTTGGAACTCAATAAATCAAATTCTACACCAAGGTAACCCTTCTTCTCCCAACCCTTGCCCAAACCAGAAGAAACTGCTGACATTTTCAATACCTATTTTATTGAATCCATTTCAAAGATGATAAACCCCATCCCCTCAACTATCAACACAAATAACTCCTCCAAATCCTCTCCAACTCTAAATTCTAACACTTTTTCCCTCAAATCTGTACATACTAAATATATTAAATCCTTGCTCTATAAACTTAAACACTCTTTTTCCTCTGCTGACAGTCTGCCTCCCTATTTCCTACAGGGAGCAGCTGAATCTCTTGCCATCCCTGTATCTATCTTAATAAATTGCTCAATATCTGAATCAAAAGTCCCATCTATCTGGAAAGAATTCTACACTTTACTCATACATAAAGGAGGTAACTCCACTGAAATTACCAACTTTAGACCTATTGCAATTCTCTCACCACTCTCAAAAATATTGGAAAAGTGCATACATAAGCAAGTCATGCAACACCTATTACAGGAAAACTTGCTCACACACACCCAACACTGTTTTCACCCAAAACATAGCATTACTACTGCCCTAATATCCTTCATAAAGACTATTTCTCTGGCCAACAATAAACGTGTCTCTTGTCTATTCCCTGACCTTTCTAAAGCTTTTGATACTGTCTCCCACCCTCTTCGACTGACCAAACTGTCTAACCATAAGTTCTCTACCACTATTGTTACCTGATTTTCCACTATCTGCCTGACCATCTGCAATCAATGAGATGGCTCTCAGCTCTCTCCCCTCCTCTCCCAGTTAAAATGGATGTCCCCCAAGGATCTATCCTTAGCCCATTACTTTTTAATATTGTCACAAATCTTCTCTATACCTCCTGCCCCCAGTCATCCCTTATACAATATGCGGATGACTCTACAGTCATCACAATCGCTAACACTCCCTCAGACCTTATCTCTGCAACTCAAGCATCTTTTAACTCAGTCAAAACCTGGCTCTCTGACAACCACCTTATTCTTAACTCTAAAAAAACAAAACTCTTTCTCTTTCTTCCCAAAAAATCTCACCCACCTTAAATCCACATTTTCTATCCTGTCCCTCGATAACACTTCCATCATTGTTGAATCTAACACAAAACTTCTTGGCGTTATGATAGGTGACCAACTTAAGTCTGACACACAAAAACTTGGCCTTCTTTATCGAAACAAAAAGTTTCTCACAAACAAAGCAAAAGAAACCATCTCTGATGCTTACCTCCTACCCTGCCTATTGTATAGCTCTCAAATTCTCACTAATCTCAACTCCTCACTCCTAGATAAATTAGAATCGACTTACAACAAGGTTGCTAAATTTGCTGCACACCAAACTTATAAATCACACAGTTGTCTTTCACTAAAACACGAAAAACAAAAATAAACACTGTGTCAGTAAGAAGAATATAAATTTATTGTTTCCAAAGCCAATAGTAAGTGCTTTCATCTCTCCACCCAGAGACTTCTTCAGACTAAGGCTTTGTAATAAAACATGTGTTTATATACTTAAATAGCTCATTAACCAATTAACATTTTTAAAAACATAGTGTCATTGAAACATTTTTCTAATATAAACATTAAAACATATACATATAAACATCTCCTAAAACTAACTCAATGTTTCAGCCCCTTTCTTTTTAAATACATTATAAACTCTTCCCTATTTTTTAATCCTGGAGGGAAACAGGCATTTAGTCTTACTTGCCAACAATATTCCAACTACCCCAACTCTTCCTCAACATTATCAATTTTGGCATTAGGATGTAAAGCATCCAAAACTATGCATTTGAAATTTACTTTGCATTTCTTTTCAACATAATGTTTACTCATAGCATTTTTTGTATCTGCATGTGTAATAGCATAATTGTGTTCATAAATTCTTCTGCATAATTCTTTCTTAGTTCTCCCTACATAGAATGATCTACATTCCAGGCATATTAGTAAGTAAACTACATTTTTAGCTTCACATGTAAACCTACCTGGAACCTGTACTAATGTCTTTCCTACTAACAATTCATTGCTATCAGTAAATAAATATTGACAGTAGTTGCAATTATGACACTTTACCATCCCTTTTCTTGACTCAACTTCCTTTGCCTTATTTAGTTTACTTTGGAAATAATCTTTGACGTTTTTAGCCCTTTTTTGCACAAACCTGGATGTTCTTCGTGTTTCACTGTTGCAGCCATTACATTTGGGTAATCTGCTGGCAGGTTACCCTCAGTCGGCCTGAATATCAAAGTCTTGGGTCCTGCGTCGGTTGCTGTCTCCTCTTCCATGACGTCAGGTCGTCAGGGCTATAAAACATGCAGCCGACGCCATTTTATTCAGTCTTTCTTGCCACGCAGTATGCAAAGCAGAAGCAATTCGCAAGTGCCGGTTGGCTGACTCCTAAAATTTTTGTTTTCGAGTTTCAGAACTGAAGTCTTCAACCTAAAGCTAAGTACCTTGTTGGGGAAACTTTTTCTTGCTCCTTACCGATGTCAGTAAAAGTTAATAATTGTATTACTTGTGGGAAGTAAATACCTCATAAGGATTTTCATTTGTACTGTATTCCTTGCCTAGGCCCTGACCACAACATGTCTTACAGTCAGATTTGTGCTAAATTTAATCAATGCACTATTAAGCATCCGTATATTTTTGCATCAAAATATTTTGGCTCAAGATTTAACTATCCAGAAATGTCGTCGGTTAGCATTCTGACTACCAGAATACATAAAAAATGCAAAGAAAAAGACAGAGACAGACTGTCGAGGTCCAAAACTGACAACAAAGCTTCTCCTAAACCAGTTGCCGGTTCGCCGGTACTCAGTGAGGCGCTTTCGCAGCCCCTGATACCCGCTACTTTTGATTCACAGGCCTCTACTGAGACCCATTCAGAGTCCGGTATGCCGTGAGACACTTTAAGTATTGAACCCGCGGATGTCTCTACCTTAGATGAATCCAGAGCCACTGAGCAGGCACCAGCTTCTGAGGGTGTTTTCAGGCCTAAAGATTTGTGTATTAAACCGACGCCATCTTCAAAACCTAGACCAAAATCAACTTCTATGTCTAAAAAACTGACGCTTGGGCCATGTGCACAGGCCCCTATGCCTAAAAAACAAATGATCAAAATGGCTGAGGATTTAATTACCTTGATCAGGGCTTCCCATCCCCCTCCTGCTAAGAAGCCTAGTCAAGGCACTGACTACGAATCATCAGATCAGGTTTCTATTTCTTCTGATTCCTCTTCTGATCAGGCATTATCTATTCCACCTTATGAGGACTCTGATGCAAAAGATTCCATCCCTTCTGCTTCTCCTCCTGAGGATTTTTCTTTTGGAGAAACTTTGCATACCTTAAGGGAACACTTTCATTGGGAGTCAGGATTTCTCAGAATCTAAAAAGAGGCTTAGGGATTTCCTTCTTCTTCCTCAGCATAGGCCGTTGGCTATACCTCCTGTTCTAGACATTGTTGATGATGTTTTCTCAGAATCCAGCATGGCTCCTGATTCCCTGCCTCCAGCTCCTAGTAAGCCAGACAGATATTACAGGGTTCCTGACTCCCACAAATTCCTCTTTAAAATCCCTACTGCTGACCCTGAAACCATTTCTCAGGGTCCCAAGGGCATTAAGGCTTCTACTGCTAAAAATCCTACCCCTTCTGATAGAGACTCTAGGGTGCTGGATAGATGGGGTAAGAAGGTTTACACGTCTGCAACCTTGGCTCTCAGGGCTTTAAACTGTCAATTTCATATGCTTAAATATCAGCAGCATGTCATGGACTTACTTAAACAGTAAATGATGTTGATTTCTGACTGTGTGGAAAATAAAGAGTTGCAGGATTTATTGCATTCAGCTGAACAAGTTGGAAAGCATACTTTGCAATGTGGTTTTGATTCCTTGAAGGCCTCTTGCAGGGCTGCTGTAACTGGATGTGTGATAAGAAGGCATGCTTGGCTCAAGGAGCAAAATCTGCCTGATCATGTTAAAGCAAAATTGTTGGATGCTCCTTTACAACAGGACAGTCTATTTGGTAATAAGGCAGAAGAAGTTTTGAAAAAGATGGAAGATAAAGCTAAATCTATGCAAACTGTAAAAGATTTCCTACAAGTGCAGTCACCCAGGTTCAGTAGGCACTGGCCAACTAAGAACTGGTCCATTCCAGTGCCCACCAGAGCTGCTCAGGTCAAACCCAGACACTCCAAAGGCTCCAGGTTTCAGTCACAAGGGACTTATAGAACAAAGCAATGGGGTGCCTCCACCTCCAAATCTGGAAGTAACAAGGCACCTTCCTATGGTAAACAGTCTCAATGACTTTCCTCTACAATCACCAAGCACTTATCTTTTGGCTGCCTCTTTGGGAGGAAAACTGGCACTTCATGCACGAAACTGGCAACTAATTAACCAGGACAAGTGGGTTTTAAATATAGTATCCCAGGGATACAGATTTCATTTCCATACTTTGCCAATCCCAAACGGATGGCCTGATCTGTCTCCAAATCAGTGGGCAGAGGCCCAGAAACAAGTTATGTCCCTCATGAATATGGGAGCTATTCAACCAGTACCAAAAAAGGAAAAGGGACAAGGTTTTTATTCAAGACTTTTCCTGGTACCCAGAAAAGACAAATCATGGCGTCCAATTCTGGACTTATTCATTCTAAATACATTTCTGGACATTCCAAAATTCAAGATGCTGGCTCTACAACAGTTACTGCCTATGCTAGGCAAGGATGCCTTCTTGGTAACTCTAGACTTAAAAGAGGTTTACCTGCATATCCCAATCAGGGAATCTTGCAGATGATACCTCCGCTTCAAAGCAGGCTATTTGCATTACCAGTTCTCTGCACTACCCTTTGGCTTATCTACTGCTCCCAGGTCTTCACAAAGTGCCTGGCATCAATAATTGCATTTTGCACACAAAGAAACATTTGAATGTATCCTTACATGGATGATTGTCTAATTCAGGCAGAAAACAAGGACACTCTTCTAAAACATCTGGCGTTTGTAAAAAGACTTCTAACTTGTCTAGGGTACACCATAAATGAAATAATTACATTCCTGGGTGCAAGCTTGAATACAACTGCCCAAATGACTTACCTTATGCCAGAAAAACAAATTCAATTGATGACTTACTTCAAACAAGTGGCCACAAAAACCCAGCTATCTGCAAGACAAATTCTGCAGGCCTTGGGGTTCCTGCATCCTAATAATTCCATATGCAAGACTGCATATGAGGAAACTTCAATGGTACCTAAAAAGCTTATGGAGTCAACATTGTCACAGCCTGGAAACAATGATTCCTATTATTCCTTGCCTGCAACAAGAGTTCCTATGGTGGGCAGAGGCCTGCCACCAAAACAAGGGACTGTCATTCATTCCACCCCCTGCCACCCAAACCCTGACTACAGATGCATCAGATTATGCTTGGGGGGTGCATCTGACAGGGAGATGCATTCAGGGCCAATGGACCCCAAATCAAATGCACCTACATATCAACCAGAAAGAGATGCTAGCTATAAAGAATGCTCTGACAGCCTTCAAGGACTATCTTCATCCAGGACAACTACTGATAAAGACAGACAACACCACAGTCATGTGGTACATAAACAAGCAGGGAGGTACCCATTCCTACCCCCTTTGCAGACTAGCCATGGCTTTGTGGAATACAGCCTTGACTTATCAAATACATCTACAAGCTCAGTTCCTGCCAGGAAAGCAAAATACTCTGGCAGACGAACTAAGCAGAAATCTTATGGACCCACATGAATAGAAACTGGATCCACAAATCTTCAGCATGTTGACACGCAAATGGGGGAGCCCAGGCATACATCTTTTTGCCTCACCCCAAAACTATCAGTTGGACAAATTCTGCACAAGAATTCCGCACAAAAAAGCTTGGAATGTGGATGCTCTAGCCTTCAGCTGGAAAAAACTATCAGTCTATTCCTTTCCCCCTCTGCCTCTGCTCTCCAAGGTCTTACTAAAAGTCAGACAGGAAAAAACAAAAATGATTCTGATTGCTCCAGACTGGCCTTGCCAACACTGGTACCCACTCCTATGCAATATGTCACACCTTACTCCATGGTACCTGCCTCAGACACCTTATCTACTGTCTCAGCAGAACTATCAAATTCTGCACACTCAACTCCAAACTCTGAATCTTGCAGCATGGCTAATCAACTAATTTCACCAGTTACATCTCTCAGCAAACCGGTGATGGATGTCATTTTGGAGGCTGGAAGGCCTAGTACTAGAAAATCTTATGCTGACAAATGGAAAGTACTCTGTGCCTGGAACCAAGCACAAGGAATAAGCACAACAATGCCCAATATTCCTTAGATTCTGCCATATTTAACTGAGATGCTTCACAAGGGCCTATCTTTTTCTTCCATAAAAATCCATGCCTCTGCCATTTCAGCTTATTACAACACAGACCCTCCCCTCTTTTCTCATCCCCTGCTAAAGCAGTACCTCAGAGGGGCCAAAAATTTAAGACCTCCCAGGAGAGTAGCAACTCCTGCATGCAACCTCAATTTTGTGTTGGAAAAACTCACTCTACCTCCTTTTAAGTCAGCTGCTACTGCAGACCTAAAATTTATCTCTTGGAAGACAGCTTTTCTTTTAGCAGTCACTTCAGCTAGTAGGATTTCAGAACTACAGGCTCTCATGGCAGTGGAGCCTTTTATTATCTTCTACCCAGACAGGGTGGCTCTCAGGACCAATCCATCCTTTATGCCTAAAGTGGTATCTAGTGTGGCTCTTAATCAGACCATTCATCTGCCAACCTTCTTCCCAAATCCACAGACAAGGGTGAGTGGATTCTGCATTCATTGGATGTACACAGACAACTAAGAGTCCTTAAACAGGACACAATCTCTAAGAAAATCTGAGCAATTACTGGTGGCATTTTCTGCAGGGACAGAGGGAAAGGCTATTTCAAAGCAGACTATTTCAAAATGGATAAGCCATTGTATCCATTTCTGCTACATGCACCATGGTAAACCTGTCCCCAAGGGGATCAGATCCCATTCCAACAGGGCTGCATCTACTTCTGCAGCCTTTCTCAGAGGGGTGCCTACCAGAGACATTCTAGAAGCTGCTACCTGGAGCTCAGTTCATACATTCACCAAACATTACCATTTACCTCTCTTCTTTAAATCCAGAGCAGGCTTTGCCACTGCTGTCCTGCAGGGCCTTGTAGCTGCTCCTAATGCTGTATAATTCCATCCTCCCGGCCACAGCTTTGGGATTCTACCCAAATGTAATGACTGCAACAGTGAAACACGAAGAACACAGTACAGTTGTGTACACTTACCATAAATGTAGACGTTCAAGTGTATTCACTGTTGCAGTCCTGGTTACCCACTCTCCAGCCCCTGTTTTTCTTTTACTATACCTCTTCTTTCTTTTACTATTCTAAAAAGCCTTTTTGGTGTATTTGCTTTTATTTGGAGGTATATTTTTTGTGTTCTAAATTACATATATATATATATATATATATATATATATATATATATATATATATATATATATATATTGCTCCCCATTTGGGGGGCACCTGAAATGTGGGGTAAGAAAAACTGATGAAAATGGCGTCAGCTGCATGTTTTATACCCCTGATGACATGACGTCATGGAAGAAGGGACAACAACCGACACAGGACCCAAGACTTTATTAATCAGGCCGAATGAAGGCCACCTGCCAGCAGATTACCCAAATGTAATAACTGCAACTGTGAATACACTCAGACATCTACATTTATAGTAAGTGTACACAACTGTACTGTTTATTTCCTATCTTTTCCACAATATCTCTGTTTCCTTTCAAAATCCCCCAATTTCTCCTCACAATGTTTTTTATTATATTTGAGTCTGTATTATTTTGTACTGCTAATGCTGTCATAAAATTCTTGGCTCTATTCT
The DNA here is from genome assembly GCF_019279795.1 of Protopterus annectens. Taxonomy (NCBI): domain Eukaryota; kingdom Metazoa; phylum Chordata; order Ceratodontiformes; family Protopteridae; genus Protopterus; species Protopterus annectens. Next base: position 1,608,995,859 of record NC_056732.1, on the reverse strand, counting down.
CAACTTCATTACTATTAGAAAAATATTAGAAAAATGTTTCAATGACACTATGTTTTTAAAAATATTAATTGGTTAATGAGCTATTTAAGTATATAAACCCATGTTTTTATTACAAAGCCTTAGTCTGAAGACGTCTCTGGGTGGAGAGATGAAAGCGCTTACTATTGGCTTTGGAAACAATAAATTTATATTCTTCTTACTGACACAGCGTTTATTTTTGTTTTTCGTGTCTGAAGTTATTTGCGTGCTGCTATTTTCTGGTTTCACTAAAACACCTAAACTTACTGGAACTACCTCACCAGCTCCTCTCTCAACTCCAGATAATTCACTCAATCCTATACCAGCAGTCCTACTGTCCCAGCCTATCTCCTCTCATCTCTCAATATTGTCCCGCTAAGTTACTATGTAGCTCTGACCAAGACTTGCTACAAATATATAAACCTAGGACCAAAATTTGATGTAACCTCTATAGCTACAATCCTACCGTATTATGGAACAAGCTGCCATTAGAAATGAGGTCCCTTAAACATCTTAATCAATTTAAATCAGCCACCAGAGAATACCTAAAAGCTCACTGGTCCTGTTACTGTACTTATCCTCCTTAAACCACCTAACTATTTTCTAAGACAGTCTACTAACTGCCCTTTGTTTTCCCCTACTTTTATTTTATTGGTAAGCTCACTTTTAGCCTCTTAATCTGGGCAATAGTCTAACAGTAAAATCTGATAAGCTGCAACCTGGATAAACTATTAGTCTACTTTTCTATCTCTCATTTCTGTCCTGACTCAAACATTTATGGCAATAACAACTGATGAAATTCTTTGACGGTTTGTAAAAAAAAAATGTTTCTATTCAAACTTAAACTGTAAAATACTGAAGCTTTTTATTTATTCTGTTAAACTTATTGTAATATTGTAATATTGTGGACCTTTTCTCCTTGGGCCTCCACTGAAAAAGGGCTACTCAGCTCAGTCGAACAAACCCAGTCAGCAAATGTAAAATAAATAAATAAATAATAAAAATTTAACAGTTGAGAGTATGATAATTAATGTTAAAGAGTGTTAAAGGATTGCTGTGTGATAAGGAATTCTTGTAAAGAAGCAGCTTTACAAATCTGGATAGAATCATCATTGTATTAAAGTGGCATTTGATACTGTTTTGTAAATGTTATTGATGAAGAGATTAAGAAGTGCAGTACCCAAGACATACCTATTGTGAAAGGTTCCAAGATGGAGGCAGTGTTAAGATTCTGTTAACCTCTATTTTCACTTTCCCCCTAGCTTCCCACTTTATTTTGCTGGAGTAGCTGATGGAAGATTAAGAGATATAAATGTGCAATTCTTATTTAAATCTTTCTCATGACAATATATGCTGGATATGTTGAAAAGTGAGGGACTACTTCTAAAGAGGCTTAGTCATCTCATTATAAAAAAAAAAAATTCATGTTGATGATGGGGGGGTAGTGTTTTGTGTGAGTGGAAAGTAATATACTGTGTGAACAGAAAGTCCAAGGCACTAGCCTTAAGGAATTCCTCATGGTAGTGAATTTATCTAGAGTTTGCTTTCTGAATTTTGGCTGTAAAGGTGCTGTTGTTTAGATACTTTGTTGGCTTGTTACAGGCTGTCATGAGTATACTAAATAAGTGAAGCTGGTTTATGAGAGTTAATTGTTGTACAGTGTCAAAGACCCTTTTTACAAAAATAAAATCTGTGTCTGTTAATTTGTCTTTGTCTGGGTGTGATGGTAACAGAAGAATTTATTGTTATTAGTGATTCTATTTGTTAAGGTATCCTGACATGTATTTATGTCTGTATCTAAGTAAAATTATAGCCAAGTAAAGATGATCACGCATAATCATAATACACCACTTTCATTCTAAGTAAACAAAATTTTATATGTTAGGAGAAAATACAGTGATTTATCTTATCATCTGTGCTCTCGCAGTGCATTATGGGCAAGACATAGCTTTTCAAAGAAACAAGATTAAGGCAGGTTGTCTGCTTTAATGAAGGCATACAAAGATTTAAAATATATATACAATTGGTAATAAGTAGTTAATGTGCTGCTGGCAGATGTGAGTTGTGTAAAACTAACAAGATAAAAAGTATATACATATTTTTTCAGCTTCTGCCCACAGAGATCATTTAATTCATTAGCATCTCTGAGCTGTGGAATATCTTCACACATCCTTTCTGAAAAATCAAGTTAAAAGAATTAAAACAAAAAGTAAATAGTTTGTGAGCAATGCATTACTAAAAATGACAAACAATGTTTCAGTTAAAAGTCTTCTTTTCAAAGATAAAAATGCATTTACAAGTTGAATGATAATTTTCTTTAAAGTTTCATAAGCAAACTTTATATCATGGAGACTGTACAACCTACAATTATATTATCAGAACACTTTTGATAGCCAGAGATGAGTTTTAATGTAACAGTAAGAAATTCCCCGCAGTGCTTGCTTTGTGAGATGTTTATAAACCTATGAAAAATTCTGCATAATTGTAGTATTAACAACATAAATAACATTGAATGTTTCTCAAGATGTGCAACTTATAAACATGATATAACATATTGATCCCATGTCAGTAATCAGCTCTTGCAACTATATATCTATTAAATTCAATGTTATCTTATATATAAGACTCTTAAGTTCTATGTGAATATGTGAATATTGCAGATAATGCAGTCCTTAGTAATCAATATTTGCTATGTCGTTTCATTGCACTTTTTATATAACAGTTTGTATTTCAGACTGTTAACACATGATAAGGCAACATATAAGGTCTGAAAATTTTCCAATGTGCACACATCTTGTGTTAGCAAAACGTGTAAACGTGTGACCTTTCTTTGTGAATGTAAAAAAAAGGTACTAAAGGGAAAATTAATGTTTGAAAATGTGTAATTAGACTTATGGTTTGCTGTAGTTTCTCAGGAAGGAATTAATTGCTTGTATATAATTATGTCATAAAAGTGCTGGGAATCAAGAAGCTAAAGGGCTTTAAAATGTAATTGCAAGACTCACCAAAGAACCTCTGAGAACACAGCCATGAAATTAAGTAGGTATTTCTATGCAAACTGCTAATATATTTATGGGAAATCCTATTTATTGTTAGTCTTTCTTCTATTGTATGGACAGAACTGAAGATGCTGTGGCAAAAAATTCAAGTGATAGGTTAAAAATGCAAGCTGAAACCAAAGTCAATCAGTCTGTCTTACTTGAAGACCTAGCAGTCAGTATATATATAAGTTGCTGTTTGCATCTGCACAGATAACATTTCACTAATTTAGAATTGTTAGGTCCAATGTTTTTTTAAAATGTAGTCGACTACGCTTACAGAACACTACGTCAGATTATTCTTTAAATGTTATGCCTTTATCGCTTCTGTGTGCAAATTATTTTCCTCTGCACATGTAACATATTTATTTATTTATTTATTAATTCATTCATTTATATATTTATTTATTTATTTATTGCCATTGATTACTGGGAAAGTCTGAATGGATATAAGCCCATTTTCAGAGGGAACCCGGGGAGAAAAGCTCCAAATTATTACAAATAATTTTAAGAACAATAATTTTGCAATCTTCAAAAATAAAACAAATACATCTGCAGTTTAAATAATTATAGCAAATTAGACATAATGTAAAAACATTGATTAAGAATCAGTACAAGGTATGTGATGAGAAGGTTTAGACAGTTTGTAGAGAAATTAAAGGTAAATTGGTCTAATACAAATAGGAATTGCAATACGAAGTGAGAGAAAAATAGTCTTAGGATATATTTAGAGAGAAAGTCATGGAAGACAATTAGACAGCAGTAAGGAAGTAAGTGAAAAAGGGGGAATAAGGAGGTATAAGAAATGAAAAGGCATTTGTTCACATTTAGGCTTATAGCTTTTCCTGGTTTTAAGCAAGAACAGAGTCAGATTTTAGCTGGGAAGACTTCCAGAGTCGTTTTGAAAGATGGGAGGGAGGGTATAGACCTGATGGATACGGGTAAGGCGTTCCAGGCCTTAGCAACCTTGCACGAGTACAGGCAATGCCCAGTAGATTTGCTGGGTTTGTAGACAGGCAGGACTTTTTGGTCACAGGATCACAATGAACACCTGGGAACCTTGTTGTGTAGAATGTTTTTTAGTCCTGGACAGGCACATGAATGTTGGATAATTTTATAGGTGGAAAGAAGTTGTGTATATGTTAGTTGATGTGGTAGTTCTAACCAAATAAGGCTTTTCCGTGCTATACAGTGGTGGGCTCTGAAAGGGGTATGTGTTGCAAATTTAGCAACTTTGTTATGACATTGCTCAAGTTTTAATTTTTGTGAAGCCTGGAGGTTAGTAAGGATGGGAGCACCATAAAGAAGAGTGGAGAGGAAATAAGTAGTAGCAAGTTTAGTTTTAGTTGTGTCATGAGAAAGATTTTTGGCTTTGTAAAACATATCTAGTTTTGATAATTTTTTTCTTATGAAATTTTGTATATGTAAGTCAAATGTAAGATTATCATTCACTATCATTTCTAATAGTTTGCTATGCAAAGTGATTTCAGTGGTTGTATTATCAAGACATAGGACACTAAATTTTGTTTTTTCATGAGAGAGGGATTTGAGGAAAAAAGTAGCAGTTTGGTCTTTTTTAGGTGAGCAGGAGTTGTGAGTTACAAAGCTATGTTTCAGTGGCTGTTAAGGCTTCCTGAGTAGTTTTTTGGAGGTGCACCATGTTGTCAGATGTGCAAATAAGACTGGAATCATTTGTGTTTTGTATTAGGGTGGCCTGTTGTGTGGAAGTATAGAGGGTGATGCTGAAAATGTTAAACAGGAGAGGACAAAAGATAGAGCCTTGTGGAATGCCGATGGTTACTGGGAGGTAAGAAGAGGGCATGGAGTGCCATTTTGCTGAATGATAGCTATTAGACAGGTAGCTTTTGAAATACAGAAGTGTGGGTTGAAAGAGAGCTAGTGAGGACATTTGAAGTAGATCTTTGCTGTGACAAACTGTGTCAAAGGCTTTAGACAAGTGTATAAATAAGGAAGTGACTAGTTTGCCATTATTTCTAGCTTTATTGACAGCATCTATATAGGTTAGAAGGAGAGTGCTCGTCCTTGTTTATGAGATCCATAATAATATGCTCTGTGGTTTTACAGATCAGACTTGTCAAGCTAATGGGGCAATAGTTACCAAGGTCAGTAGTGGCACCACCTTTGTGCAAGCTGATGATAATGACAGTTGTCCACTCTGCTGGAATGAAGCCTGTACTTAGGCTGTGGTTGAATAGGGTGCTCAATTGTGAAGCTAGTTCTTGCTGGAGATGGTGTATCCTGAGAAGGACAGAAACCATGTTATGTAGTGGATAGGAGTTCTTCCTACAGGAGATAGTCTAGCAATTGTTTTTGAATACATTTTTCAAGTATTTTGGTAAAGGGAGATAAGATTGCTATAGGCCTAAAATTAATAGTGTCCATTGAATTTCCTCCTTTGTGCAGAGGGATAATATGTGACTTTTTCCAGAGAGAGGGAACATGGGATTCCCAGACTGACCTGTTTATAAGGACTGAGACAGGATATGCAATGCTGTTGGCTGTTATTTTTAGGTACTCAGTTGGAAGGTCATCAGCTGAAGAGCTTCACAGTATCCACATGGTTTCTTAGTGTCTAAGCAGATTTTTTATTTATTTACTTTAAGATCTTGTGGTTGGTATTTATTTTTAAGTATTATCTACTGATGGAGGAGAGGACTGGTTTTAGCACTTGGGCTCCAGGCCAGTTATTTTACATCTAAGAAGGTTTTTGTGGTCTACACTTTTGTGGACAAACCCTTATCAAAATCCTCTCTCCATAAGTCTTCCCAAGTATTCAGAATACTATGTCTAGACAATTCCCATCAGTTTCTCCTGTCAGCCTGGTCAACATGGGCATACTGAGACAGTGTAGCAACTGCCTCATGTTCACTGACAACCCTCTTCTCCTAGCACATAATTCTTCTACTTACCAGAAATGCATCTGCATCAGTAACCTGGAATCCATGGTCTCCCGTGCCATAGTCAGTACTCCTAACAAAGTGGAGATTGTCAACAAAACACACACCACCCACATCACATAGCCAAGCACAACACACACCCATCAATGCAGAGGTCCTAAATAAAAATTTACCTAAACAGTAGAGACCTCCAAAACATACACAAACATTCCACACACAACACCAAACACATCACACACAGCAGAAACACACCAGTGTCTCACAGTCACAGCCCATACTGGTCATTCATGACTCAGTTGTGAGACACACTGATGTCCCGCTCACCAGGCTCGACAAGGAGAACGTTATGGTCAGCTATTAGCTGCCAGAATCCACCACATCACACATGCACTTAAGTCTCTCCACAATGGGTACAAGTATGACTCTGTCATTGTTCATGGTGTAAATGACTTGAGACATACCTCCCTGGACTATATGAAGAGAGACATGATTGAGCTTTCAGAGTATGTGTCCTGCTCAGGTATGACCCTAGCCCTAAGCAGCATCCTACCTTCACCAAGAATGATACCACAATACTAATAAAAAATAATTGACTTCAACAATTGGCTTATTTTCTGGTGTTTTTCCAAGTGCTTCAGTATCTGTCTGCCTGGGATGATATGGTTGACAAGCCTCGATGCTTTGCCAGAGATGGCCTCCACCTGTCACCCCTGGGATTCCGGTTCCTGGCCAAGGCTCTTCCCTCCCCCATTGTGCCTTTTTTAGGCAATGTCCTAAAGACAAATCTCCCAACATAAAAGATCTGTCAAAAAGTAAATTAAAGGTCATGTTGCTTAACACTAGGAGCCTTAACCTGAAAATGCATTCACTGGAGGCTCTCCTCACACTGGAAGATGCCAAAGTCTGTGCAGTCACAGAAACTTGGATTAGGCTGCAGAGAGCACCCCTGCCTTACCAGGCTATACCTCATTCCACACATTCTGACCCCAAAATGAGGTCAGGAAGACTAAGGGCGGTGTAGTCTCTATCTTCATTAAAGACAAGTACACCTCCAGACTGGTTTGCCAGTATGATGCTCTGGAACTACTCCATGTACAACTGATAGCCAGCTATAGACCCCCCCCTCCATGGCTCAGGACACCCACTCATCCTACCTAGACCTACTTGACTCCATCCAGGCACCCCCTAACACCCTGATCCTTGGTGGCTTCAACTACCCCACCATAGACAGGGTGAACTATTCCTGCACTAATGCACTCACCCAATGATTCCTTGGCTTCATCATTTCTAATGCATTAGACCAGCTTATCTCATCCCCCATTAGGGGAGATAATATTCTGGACTTGGTTCTCATCATCATGGGCAACTGCTGCACCACTTCCATAGTATGTTCTTCCCTAGTGAGATCAGATCATCGGTCTTTCCCATTCAGAGTTTCTATCCCACCCACCCAACCCCAGCCACAACAAGGCTAAAAAAACTTCTCAACAGCTGACTACAACCTCCTAAAGGAGGGTATCAGTTGCTTCACACCACCACATCCCTCAGAGGATGCAGAACTCTATGCTGAACAGTATGCCAGTGCAGTATACAAGCACCTGTACAACTGCATGGACTCAGACTTACCTAACATAACTAAAACCTGCTCCTCAAGGAAACACAAATCTGTCTGGTGAACATCCTCTATCAACAGGCTTTACAACAAAAGGAAGAAACTGTTGTCCAAGGGTAAAAAGGAACAAATTCCAAATTGGAAAACTCCAACCTTAGCCTCAACAAGCAAATGAGATCACTAGTGAAAACCTCCAAAGCCAATTATAAATTGAAACTGGACTCAGAAACAAAGGGAAAGCATAAAACCTTCTTCAGTTACATCAGGAACCTCCATGGCAAACCCCAGGTTTGTTCTGAATTAGTACTTAACGGTTCCACTTACACTGATCCTGTTGACTTAGCCAACCTGCTAGCAAATAGTTTCAGTGCTAACTTCACAGTCCTGTCCCCTCAAAGGCCCATTCAACATCCTCGATACTTGTCCCACACCTTACATCTCCATAGATCAAGTGTTAAAGGCCCTATCCAAGGCAAAGAACACAGCTTCCATGGGACCTGTTAGTATCTCAGGCTGTATTCTGCACCATCTCCAGCAAGAACTAGCTTTAATTGAGCACCTGATTCAACCACAACCTAAGTACAGGCTTCATTTCTGCAAAGTGGAGAACTGTCATTGTCATCAGCTTGCACAAAGGTGGTGCCACTACTGTCCTTGGTAACTATTTCCCCATTAGCTTGACAAGTCTGATCTGTAAAACCATAGAGCATATTATTATGGATCTCATAAACAAGGGCACAGGCAATCTCCAAGCACTTGACCCCACCCAGTACAGATTTGTCAAAGGCAGATCTTGCCTTTTGAACCTGGTTGACTTCTTTGAGACTGTCACCAAGGCCCTGGATGAGGGAATATCAGTACATACAGCATACCTTGACTTGGCCAAAGCCTTTGACACAATCCCCTACTCAGGCATCATTGAAAAGCTAACACATCATGGTGTAAATCCCTGTCTCATCAGGTGGGTGTTTCACTGGCTCACCAATAGGGCCTACAGGGTCAAAATAGGTACCTCCACCTCCAGCAGCAGACCTGTCACTACTGGTATTTCCCAAGGATCTGTCCTGGGACCCTACTGTTTGGCATCTACTTCTCAGAGGTCAAGGCAAAGACAAAAGCCCTGTGGCTGAGCAAGTTTGTGGACGACTGTAAGCTGGGTGCTGTCCTTGACTCCCCAAATGATGTTAACATAATGCAAGAGGGTCTCACATCAACAAATGACTGGTGCCAAAGTCATGACCTTAAGTTAAATGCAAAAGAAATGTATTATCATACCATTCAGCAAAAACACACCCCTACTGATTGCCACATCAATGGCAACCCCCTAAGCATACAACGTCTGGTGAGAGAACTGGGTACACAGGTTGATAACAATCTCACATTCGACCATCATGTAGCAGCAGTGGTCAGAAAAGCCTTTTACTTGGTTCATCTCATAAGTAAAGGGATTGCATCCAGAAAAAAGGAGGTTATTACCTCTCTGTACTCCTCCCTCATTAGACCAATAATTGAGTATAATGCCCCGTTTGATATGTACCTCTCCAAACACCTGCACCAACTGGAAAGGTCACAGAAGTACCTCACAAAGAGAATCCATGTCCTCTAACATGTGTGCTTTGCGGACAAGCTCTAATCAATATCACTCTACTCAGTATCATACAGATTGCTCAGAGGCAATCTGTGTCTCACCTACAAGGGAATCTTGGACCCTGCCCTACTAGAGATGCTGCATATCCACAAGTCTAACTCCTCATGTATCACCCACTCAAAAGGCCTAAATCTAATATGTGATATGAACAACATCTGCTGGAGAGACAGGTTTGTCTGCCAGAGGCTGCCCCATCTCTGGAATAGACTTCCCATGCATGTCAAAGTACATCACTGACCCCCTTCATGCTCAACCTTGATGAGTGGATGGGAAACCAAAAATTTGTCCCAGGGGGTTCCACTTGTGTCCCTCATAGACAGGGATGACAGGTGCTGACTGGGGTTTCTCTTTTGGGTATAAATTCTTGGCTAGGCTTGTAAGGGCCCCAGGGCCATTAGCCAGTAACCTTTTATAATCTTATGATCCTATGATATCATTTATTTCTGTAGCTATGGTATCTCTCTCAAGGCCAGATTGCTGACCCCATTGCTATTTTGTTCTTCTTATTACTTTTAAATTTATATTTTGCTATTCATCAAGAGTGGTATGGTAACTATTAGGTCTCTAGCTCAATAATTCCAGAGTGGTGGCAGTATTACCTTGTCAGACAAGGAATTTGAGAATTATGCCAGCCTTCCCTGGGGTGTGTGTGTGTGTGTGTGTGTGTGTGTGTGTGTGTGTGTGTGTGTGTGTGTGTGTGTGTGTGTGTGTGTGTGTGTGTGTGTGTGTGTGTGTGTGTGTACAGTAATTTGTATAAAACCAGTTAACATAGACAAAAGCTACTGGAAGACATTGTGGTTCACAGAGGCAGTGGTGAGAAAGGGGTCTCAGGTGCTAGGCTAAAGACTCACCTCTGTAAGTGTTCAGTGTGTAGTCTCAGTATGGATGTGGATATTGCAAACCCATCTCCACAGAAGCAGAGCATGTTGCCTTTATGACCATGGGGCCAAATTGCATTTGGTGAACTGGTAATTAAAAATGATTTATATGCAATTTACCTTACTTTAACCTGTTGGGTACCAGTGGTGTGGCTATACACCTCATCCCTCTGGTAGCTATCAGACATATTTGGGGCACTGGAATGGATCCAAGAACCATCGACTCCTGTCTTTGGCATATCCCAGATGGTACAGTGGTTGACAGATGTGGATCCAAACTCCCATCAGTGCCAGACCAGTCATCACATATTGCCAGGAGAAAACTATCCATTAGAATTGGTTAGCAGTGGTAGAATTCAAACCACATCAGTGCCAGCCTAATTCACCAAAAAAATATTAAGCTTATTATGTAAGTTACACTGATACTTGTTTTTTTTTTCATATACATGTAGTAGTATACTACTATAACTGTTTTCCTGTCCCTCTTCTGTATTTCTCCAGGATCAGACTGGAATGGATCCATATAGATTATTGTTCTACCCCAGTAAGCAGATGCAAACAAACAAACAAACAAAAAACAAATAAATAAGTATATAACTCAACCCCCATGACAATGTAGTATATCAAATATACTGTGAAAACTAAGAAGTGTAGAAGCTTGTGACTAAGGGCACTGGAGTAAAAATTAGATGGCTGAAGAACTGGTGCAAACTACTGTGACTTAGATACTAATTTCAAATTCTTCAGAGCAAAGTGTTTACTCTTAGCAAAATTTACCACCCAGCATGATGGACCCAGTAAGGTGAGACAGGGGAAATAGCTAAAATCAAGCTGCCAAAGACAGTATAGCATAACAGCTAATTCCATCTAGCTATGCATTTAAGAGTCTAATGTGTGAATCCCATTAGTTTGTACTTTAGCACCACAAGAAACTTATTAACACTTACATTGTGTGAAATGTCACATCTCTGGCAGCCTATACACATCTTGCATTCCAGAGTGTTTTCTGAAAAACAAACTTAAAAAACATAAGAAAATGAAATTTAAATATTTACAAACAATATAATCTATTAAAACTGTACAAATAGCAATGTTATGAGCAAGAAGCATTCTTTCCTGTGATAATATTCAGTGCATTCATAGTTTTTTCATAAATACTGTTATATATTATAATGCGCACAAACCCTAAATATCTTTAAACTTTCATAAACACATTTTCATATCTTAAAAACTGTACAGCCTAGACATATATTGTTAGAATTTTTTGTTAACCAGACATAAGTTTTCACATGACAACATAAAATTCCCCTGTAAATGTGTCTTTACTGAGATATTTACAAAAGTATGAAACATATATTTAATGGTATAATTAGCATTAAAATTATACTGGAAATCTCTCAAGGTGTGCAACTTACAGTACAAATGACAAAGACAGTTTTCTTGAGAAATTTCTAAAGTTTCACACAATGTCATGAAACAGTTTAAGTCACTTGGTTTTAAAGTATTAAGTACATATATATATATATATATATATATATATATATATATATATATTTATATATATATATATATATATATATATATATATATATATATATATATATACTGCTTATTTTCACAATTGCAAACAAACAACCTGAAATATTTCCAGTACAGTGTGATATAAACCAGCATTTTCAGTGAATCGTCCTGTTTTACACATTGGTATTTCACTCTACACCTCAATAAAATGCAGGTCTCTCAGTTATGAAAATATGGAAATAGATATGAAAATATGAATAATAAGTGGCAAACAAAGATTAATTTCTCCACTGCAGGACATCTCATACTAACAGTCTTAGTGTCATTTTGTTTATAACTCCTAGTCCTTTCTAATATTGCCTTTTATTAACTGGTAATTCGCTTATTTAAAGAAGCCAGCCCCCAAAAAAGTTCTGGGTGCCATGAAGAGGTATTGATGTAAACTGGAAGTATACAAAATTCATTATAGGTTTCATTTAAGCAAATGTGTTTAACTTCAGATTGCTATCTAATCAAAATCTAAAAATGAGTTGTGTTCTCAGGGACCTGTATGAGTTGTACGGGATTAAAAGATAGGCTCTGGCTCTCCTGACAAACTGGAGAAAGCAAGTAATGAAGAAATCATACAACAAATGAACATACATAAAACTAAAAGATTTGCCATCTCAAACTCCTGTCCTTGGTGATATGGAGCCCTGGAGGAAATGCAAGTTGTGAAAAGATGCAAATTGCTATAGGAAATATTTAAAATGATGCAACTATACAAATCAAATGTTTCATCAGAAGATGCTAACGTCTTTAAAGACACCATTTGAAAACAGAAATAAAGCATTTTATTTATGTTGTGTGCTTTATGGTGCTGACTGCAGAATATTCTCAGCAGTTTTAACAAATATAGTATGCAAAAAATGTAAAAAAAGAACATGTATTTTGAGTGTGGTGGTGCATACTATTTCAATTATTTTTTTGGTTGCTTGTTTTTGTTTGTTTGTTTGTTTGTTTGTTTGTTTGTTTGTTTGTTTGTTTGATCTGCCACTAATTTTGGGATTGATGATAACCACACTAACATTACTGTTTTTTTTTTCAAACTAGCCTTCTTTCTGTCAGTTTATCCTGACAAGTTGTAGTCCTGCCATTTATATCTGGTCTGTTTTTAGTTTTAAGTGAAAATTTGTATTTTGTTGTCTTTTGACACTTGGTTGGGCCTTCCGATCCAAAGGCTTGTTTATGAGAGAAACTCTAGCCAAAAAGCTCTGGGGCATGAACCTGGGGTAATTTTATGTTCTGACAGTTGACAAATAACCTAAGCATGTGTGTTTAGGATACATGTTAGCATGGTATTTACAATGTCCAAAGACAACTCACAGAAATTTGGGAAGACAAGCAAACTTCACCAAGATAACACTGGAAGCTAGACTTGAACTCTAGATGGTAGAACAAAGAAGTAACGCTACCTACTGTACCAAAGTGCTATAGCACATAGCATTGCATTTTCACTTAAACAATCTTTCAGCTGCTGTTTAGCTAAATAACATTTTTAGTTCGCAATGCCTTTGATTTTATACCAATTAATGATCACCCTGCCATGTTATATTTTTCTTTTTTACTGTATAGTTTGCACTCCTTTTGGAAAACATTGCTTTCTGATAAATTTTAGGATATAAGCTAGCCTTTCCCCTACTTCACTGCAATACATAACATGTCAAGCACATACACATTTTAGACAAAAAGGAGAAACAAATAACATAGTTTATTTAGCTTTCAATTTGATTAAAATTTGTAGAATTGGGAAGGAAAATGACATGGATGAAGTTTTGCTGCAGTCTGAACTAAAGATAATTCCTTTCCTCTGTCTTCTCTGTCTGCCTCTCTGTGTCACCTCCCTATATATATTCACTCACTCACTCCTTCTCTTGCAGTCATTCATTCTGTCTGATTCATTCATCTAATTCTAATACCCACTTCAACTTATTCATGGGGCTGATCTTAGCAAGCAGTGAGTTAAAGAATAGAACCAATTCTGGGAAGGATGTCAATCCACTAGAGTCATTCAATTTGTCATTGCTTATTATAGAATAAATTTAAAGAACAGTGTTATTAGATATCCATTAAATGTTTTGCAACTCTGAGGCAATAACAGCTAACCTGAAAAATTAAAATATCGCATCACCTTGGGTATCACAGGGCAAATTATGGCTGACTAAGTTGAAAGTGAAAGTGAAGCAGATTACATTGCTGTATAAGTGCAACACTGTGATGCAGCAGTTATTGTTTCTGTATCACAGAGCTTCTTTGTTCAGTTTGGTCCTTGGTTAGGCTGTCTTTTCTGTAGAGGAGTCTGAATATTCTCTGCTTCCATGTGCGTTTCGACTTTTTACTATGTGTTCAGGATTCCTCCCATATCCCAAAGACATGCTGAAGGTGAATTGGATATCCTCCCTGTTGCCCATAAGTGAGTGAGTGAGTGAGTGAGTGAGTGAGTGAGTGAGTGAGTGAGTGAGTGAGTGAGTGAGTGAGTGAGTGAGTGAGTGAGTGAGTGAGTCAGTCAGTCAGTCAGTGAGTCAGTGAGTGAGTCAGTGAGTGCATCTTGCAATGTGCTGGCATCATGTTAAGAAATGGAATGGATTCATACATAGCCTTGTGCCCAATGAGTACAGAGACAGGCTCTGGCTTTCTCATGACTCTGGATTTGATTAAGTTGGTTATCAAAGAATGAATAAGTAAAGTTGGTGGAACATTTACATTATGCAGGAGTACATTAACCCAGTTCATCTCCCACTGTGATCAGGTGCACCTACTATAAAGTACACCAAAGCTGTGACCAAAGCACATTTTCCTTTCTGCGCCTACAGCTGAGTTGAAGAGAGTGGAACAAGTAAGATCAAAGACACTGTTTAAAAAACATAGGTACGCTTTGTTGTGTGAATGGAGTCATAGTCAGGTGTGTCCTACTTTTAGAAACAGTAGACAGAAGCCAATAAAATTGTACTAGTATATTTCGTTAATGAACAAAATGGGTTTAAATAAAACCATTTTAGTCCATAAGAACATCCTGCTCAATTTCTGAGTGTTATGCTATATATATATATATATATATATATATATATATATATATATATGTATATATATATATATATATATATATATATATATATAGATTATCACTTGTTTCCACAGAATCTTGGCTATCGTTGTTGAAAAGAGGATCTGCATGTTAAGTTTCCTCTACAGCTATCAACAAGTAAAGGAAATTATGGTCACAGTGAGTAATTATAGTGCAAAGGGCAAAAGAACATTTGTAACTGTAGGCAGGCTATCCTAGCAATCAAAGTTACAATGTGTAGCTGAGCTTGGTATAACTAGAGTTTGAATCCAGCAATCTCTGGCTATTTACCACATGAATGAGCAAGTCATATGGAAAGACAGCAATGACTGAATAAGCTCTGCTTTATGTCTTAACAGATTAATGAGAACATATAAATGCACAGTTACACCTCAAGTACATTGAATCCAGATTGCCTATCTTACAATAAGCAATTTGGTTTGTAGAACAAGAATCCTGTGAAAAGCTGTTAATGTGGTCAAAAGATCAGAAAATAAAGAACAAGTGGTTTTGTGACATTATTAGCACACCTTCAGGATCTGTGTTCCTATAAACAGAGAAATACAGCAATGATATAATCTTGCATTTACTGGTCTGTGACAGCACTGTGCCTGCTTGCTATTGGACACCTTGATTAGACAGGAGGCATTGTAAACACTGCAAACAGAAGCAGAACACCTCATCTTGGAACATGGCTTGAAGGCATTTATGCCATAAGCTACTAAAAGATGTCCATATGTTCAGCAGACTCCGCCTTGCATGCAACCTTATACTGTGAGACTAACAGCAGTTTTTAATTTAAATCTTGTCTAGAGAGACAGCTCAGTTTAGTCAGTTACCGTTTATTGTCCCTTCCAACTTAGTCATACCAGTACAAGATGCTAATGACACTAAGGAGGCAGCCCATGGCTTTTTCATTTTGAGATATGCCTGCTGTGATTAAGCCCTGCCTATGAATGAGTAAATTATTAATCTCTCTTGAAACACAGAATTGCTTTTGATATTTCTGTGACAATTCAGTGCGATCTATGGCCCCAATTCAACAGATGCTGCTGTTTAACAGGATTAATGGTCACTTACTTTCATACCTGCCATCTGTTCAGGAACAGGACAGAAAGCAGGCATGCACAAACAGGAACAATTTGTAATGTTTCTTCCTGCTGAAAAAGCCTTATGACTAACTACAGATGTATTAATGTTATGGAAGTTACATTTAAAAATGCAAAGTGGCCTTTCTGATAAGATGTGTACCTGAATAAAAAAAAAGTATTTAATTAGTGATAGCTGATAGTTGTAAATAATGAGAATAATTTGCTCTGCTACAATTTTCATGGAATCCTATATTAAAAGGGTCAAAGTCTATCAGATTATAAGATCTGCTCACAAATAAGGACTTTTGGGTAACTACAGTATTATGAAAGAAGGGAAAACTACTGATTGAAAAACAAATAGTAATGTAGAAAAGTACAAACAAGATACCTAGTAGATGAAGTTTTCCTTTTTGAAAGCACACATGTACCCAAGTTGCATGCTGATATAAACTTGTCAATTACTGCTTCCTAGATTATTATTTTTCTCTTTTTTTCACCTTCAGCAGTTTATTTTCAGCATAACAGGTTAATAATAGCAGACTGCACAGACAGACCATTTATTTGGTTTGTGTGTCACCTTGTTTTGTTTACATGAGATGTCAGTTTCTGGCCAGGGGGTATGCCTGACACTGTTCTCAGAGCTACAAGCCTTGCTCTCCTTTCATTCAGGCCCATGATTTTTGCCAAAGGGAAAAGCTCTTGACCTAAGTTTTCCTTCTAAACTACAAAACTTAGGGTAAAGAAGTACGACCTGCCATACGCAGATTCACACTGACAGAGGGTACGCAAAGGGGCATAGGAGTGAGCAGATGACAGCCAGAGCTTTGACTTCAGGAATAAGGTATGGGCTAAGTTGCTGCAGAAAAGACCCCTTTGAAGACAGAGGGGACTGAATGTACCATATTCATAAACTGAGGTTACATGAGGGCAGTGGTCTCTCATAAATGCAGATACCTCAAGGCACACAAGATATCTCCAAGTCAGGTACATGATTACTGCTGGGCCTCACCATCTATGCAATCATCCCCCAGAATCACACACACACACACACACACACACACACACACACACACACACACACACACACACACACACACGCATACCTAAGCATGCAGACACACACCCACAAGTGCCCTAACACACAATGTAATAATGGTCTTCCAAATCTTACTCTCCTTTGGATGTGACACACAAGTTGATTTTTTAATGAAAATATAAAACAAAATTGCATTACCATATCTCCTAGTGTCCTGGGGCTAATTTTGTTTAATTTGGTTTTCTCCACCAGTCCAGCAAACAAACAGTGTTGGCTTGCTAAACACAAAGGCAACTGCAAGACAGGTTTCACTGGAATAACAACAAGGATTATTGCAAGACATATTTAATTGGAGTAATTACAAGGATTATTCAGAAAGTAACATATTTCTGGAAGAATTCTCAGCTGAGGCAATAGCAACAGGCTTAAATTTTAGTAACGTTAAATGCCGGTATTAGACTTTGGAAATCCTCTCTTAAAATATCTACTTAAACTGAACTGACTCTTTATAAGAGGAGGTAAATGAATCTAAAGATCTTGGCATTTTGATTACATCTGAATTTTCTTTTGGCAACCTAATGAAAAGTCGTTTTGTTGTTTAAGACTATTTCCTTAAGGGACAAGCCCAGTCTAACACTTCTTTATAAAACTTCCATTTGTCCCATTCTTTATTCATTCATTCATTCATTCATTTGCTTATTTATTTATTTATTTAACATTTGTTTACTGGGAAAGTCTAAAGTGGAACGAGCCAATTTTCAGCGGAGGCCTTGGGAGAAACACTCCAGATGCGTGTCTTTGTAATTCTTGAATTAAATAATGCCGTTTGCATATGTATACTTGAACACAATTACTTAAGACAGAAGATGCTCAGAGGAAATTCTCCAAACATGTACCCTCAGTGAGGCATCTGAGTTATCTGGATCAATGCAAGAATTTAAAACTATTTTCCATGCACAGATATTCTCTAGCACCAAAATTCTTCTAAGTTACATAGTTTAGAATGACGACGTATCACAGGCAGACTTGATTCCTACTACCAACCGTAAAGCACAATGTTAACATAAAGTTTTACGTTATTGAAAACTGAACAAATATCAGAAACAAATTTATCACTAAAACAATAACCAGACTCTGAAATAAAATTCCTTGCAAGATTAGAGGCCCTGACACTATGGGTTTAGCTAGATGCCTGAGTGGGTACCAAGGTATACAGTGCAACTTTCAATGAAACAGTGTTCCTCGACTGCGTTTTGGTTTGAGCACTGTATAACCAACTTATGAGAACTCATGAGAATTTATATACAAAGGTATTTATTTATTTACGCAGTAAAAAACAACATCAAACAGGATAAATAGTTCACTAAGTCCAAAAGTGTAAAAAAATGTAGCAGAAAGTAGGAATGTGAACCAAACCACAGCAACAGTTTTAAGCATATATAGCTATTCAGCAATGTTTGTTTGATAAAGCAGTAGTGATTACTGCGAAAGCGTGCATAATAAACTTAGATTACTTGAACACTTTGGACTGTTTTGTGCTGAATAGCTACATATGCTTAAAGCTGTTGCTGTGGTTTGGTTCACATTCCTACTTTTTGCTACAATTTATTTACGTATTTATGTATTTATGTATTTATTTCAATTTGTTTAACAGTATACAGCACTAATCCCTCTAGACCCATTTCAAACTTAACACAGAAAGTACAAATAAATAAAAATAAAAATGATTTAGATAAGATAACTCATTACCTAAATTGTTTTTGTCTGAATTACTTCTGTCTCAAAGCATAAACAATTCAGTATAGGACAGATATCTAGTTTGGTTATGGAAATAAACCTGAAGCCAAAGTAGTCTATTCAGAATCATTCAAGGTCAGAGTGTTCATCTTATTGTTTCAAACAAAATACAGAACTCTCTCTTAAAAAGGAAGCTGGAGCTGAAATAGTCTTAAATCTGATGTAATCATCATCTGTGAAAAACTATAGTAAGGCAGTGAAAGATGTCTCAAAAATGGAAGTGCTGGATTTTTCTGGATAAAGTTAAGGTTTCATATAGGAACCGGGGGCCATGCAAGAAATCTGAGTTTAAAAATCTTTTTCAAAGCTTTCCACCAAATGAGTATTTGCCACTATTCTCATCCAGCACCATGTGTGGAACATCCAAGCATTTATTAAAGAGTCCAGAGATGTTTTTAACAATTTAAAATTTCTTCCATTACAGAACTTGCAACTTCTTATGGAATATTTCTTTATGTTGTTAAATCCTAGTCGTTGTGCCTAAGACGTGAAGTCATAAAGAGACTTTAAGTGTTTACAGCCTTTTTGAGCTGGTTTGTGCAGACTGCAGTGAAAATGTTGGCTGCTGGCAATTTGCAGATAAGTCAGGGGATTTCAATACTGAGCTGGCCCTGTACCTCTTTCCACTATTTCCTGGGTAATCAGTTTTAGAGTTAAGCAAATCAACATCTATATCAATGATTTCACTATGGAGAGATGCATGCAACGTGTATAGAAAGTATAACTAACCCTGCATAATGGGCTGATAACGAACATGTATTATTTTTATTTAGTTGTTAACTGGAAAGGTGGGCTAGTCCAAAGACCCTTTCCAGCCATGACCTAGGAGAACAGTTTAAAAACACAGTGGACATACAAGAGGAAAATTGCAATTTATAATTACAGCAGTGCACATAAACAGTAGCTTTTGAACCTCTTTTCAACTTTGACACCTGACAAGACAGCAGTAACAGTTTATAAACACATAATACCAAATTTGTAGTTTTATATTATAGCCTGGATAAAGAAGTATAAGAAAAGAAAAAATAATCTGTAGTTTTGTTGGATATAGTCAGGCATATGAGTATATCAACAAATTAGACAATATATATGTTTATTGTACTATTAAAAATGAGTAGTGCAATGATCTGCATAAACAGTTCCAGAGTAATATCTTCAGAGATGCCAGCAATTAAAGTAGTAAACATAGATTATTTATACTGCAAAGTGAGAACAATATTCTGAACCTGTATCAAAGCAACTGATTTTGCATTCTTTCTGTAAATGTTGCCTCAGTTTGGTTTTGGTTTTTGGCTTTACATTTTTTTAAAGTCAGTGGCTTCTGTTATTTCCTGCTGTAGGTTCTTTCAAAGAAGTGGGTGCTATGTTTGCTGATGTTTTTTTTACTGAAAGAATGTCTTACTAAAATTATGTTTGCTTTGTTAGAGAGGATATAGTTGATCTTGTCATATTTCAGTGCAGAGGATACCAGTATACAGTAACTATTGTTTGAGCTAGCAATTGCAAAAGAGCACAGCTTGTTATACAGAGTTACAGTGATGCTGCCATGGGCTAGTAAGGATCATATAGATACTGCTATCATTTCTTCTAGTTCATTAAATTATGGTACAGTACGGTTTAGGGCTGTATAGGTGAGTGTTATATGTTCCAAAAGGCATACCCAGCCTTTCTCATATTTAAAGTAAGTACATAAGCAACTACATCTATGAATTACTCTGTTTTGTAACTGTAAGGGAGTAGTTTAAAGCAGGAGCTTGTGAGTGAAAAGACTGATGTAGAACATTCCATGCTACAGCTGGTATGTGCAGCCAAAATATTTCAACTTCTGTGGACATTCTATATGTCATGGCCAGCTGTGATTCTATTCTGAGCAGTAGCATATTGTCCACTGCACTGACAGCTTCCACACAGTATTTTCTAGAACTTGAAAAATATGGATAGAAGACTGAGATGAAGGAGTAGACTTGCTGATGGAATGCAAGACCTTGGCTGCTTAGGCATGTCCACCATGCAAACCATATTATTATGCACAGTAAATTATGTCACAAAACTACTTATCTTGGTTATTATAGGTTTGTGAATATAATCGCTACTAGCCTGTTCTTATTTTATTGCTTCCTTTTGTTGAAGGATTTATAAGTGAGAAAAGAGATTTATGAAGGTATACAAAATGGCAGCTTAACTGTGGTCATTATCTTTTGAAGTGCAGTGTGAACAGTTCCAATCTTGGTGCTTCAGATTATAAAAATATAAACTGTAGTATATGTTGGCACTGTTTTTCTTAGTTCTGTCTTATCTGGATACAACAATTTTGGACCCTCTTGTCAAGAAGGCATAACCAACCACATTCACTAATCCAGTGATCATACATTTTTTATTTATATAGTAGCTATTTTTATTTGTTAACAATGTAAAACTCTGCCCCTTGTGAACCTAACCTATATAAGACTATATCAGAGTCTATTTCCTCAAAGAACAAAAATCACATTCCACATCTGGCAGAAAGGTAATTGTATTACAACAGAAATTATATGATCTGACCTCCTCTTTTATTGTTATATATTATTTGTTAATCTGATAAGTACATGGATCATTTTTAGCCATGACCTGGACCACAACAGCAAGAGAGAATACAATATATAGTTGGACAATTTAGTGTAGCCAGTCAAAGAAAATGCTTCTGTGAAGAAACCAGCATATCTAATGAAAGGTCATACAGACAGAAGAATATGCAGACTTCATCCAATGGCAAGAGATCACAGTTGCACCTTGGACTATGGTGTTTGGATAATGGTATTTTACCACTGAGTCACTGTATTGTAGTTTTGTAAGTATTAATCAGTGTACTGATGACTGATCATTATGTAACTATTGAAATTCCAAGGATCGTGTAAGTGCAGTCCTCATAATAGTAGAATTGTTCTTCAAGGGATCATATAAGTGCAATCCTCATAATAGTAGAACTGTAATTTCAAGGATCATATAAGTGCAATCCTCATAATAGTAGAACTGTAATTTCAAGGATCATATAAGTGTGATCCTCATAACAGTAGAACTGTAATTCCAAGGGTTATATAAGTACGATATTACAGTATAACTCTTAAGTATGAATGTGGAGGCATATACACTAACTCTGGGGTTGTTATACCACAGAGTATTCAACAATCCCAAAGTTAAGCATGGTAGGGTACAGCTCTCTACACTGAGGGGGCAAAGGAGGAGGTGGGTAAATCCTTCTATAAAAATACTGTAATGGTGCAAAACTGATTTCCTGAAATTTGCTGGGTTTTTTTTCTTTAAGTCACAGTTCAGTTTTCAGACCTTTAGGACCTAATATTTCATATCTCACACTTGTGTGAGGATTCCCAGATCATTAAAAGTGAGCACCCATTACGCACACAGTTATGTGAGGTGCTGAGCTGGGGTCTATATTATTACGTTGAAACTTCAGTTCTCCAAATACCAAAACGTTGACATGTAAACAGCGAAATACAAAAAGTATGAACGGCCACTTCCGCAAATGTTTACACAGGGAAAAAATTTACTTGGCCGTTATCGGGAATTTGCCATTTTCTCCAATGTAGAGCGATCTCAGAGTTGGTATATTTAGTTAGGGTGGGGTAGGGGGTGAAGTCCCCCACTTGATTAGGGTTTGAAAGTTTGTTTTGCTGTTGGTCGGCCAAGCAAATTTTTTCCCTGTAAAAAAATTTGCAGAAGTGGCCGTCCGTACTTTTCATAGTTCATTGTTTCAGTGTCGATGTTTTGGTATTCGGAGAAATTAAGTTTCAATGTAGTAATATAGACCAACTGAGCTGATCTGCCTTGTACTACAACTATTCATGATAACCATTATTACTAACATCATTGTTTTGGAAAGAAATTCCAATACTTAATGGGCCTTCTAAAGTTGTAAATGTCAGTATAGAACCCCCTCAATATATTTTACTGATGTCTCATACAGAATCAGTACACATTTGTAGGCCATAATACATGTGCTTTCACTTAAGAGGTAAGGAGGCATTGCCTGACTATGATCTCATAAAAAGTTTGACACTGGTATCAGTACCATTATGCAGCACTACACAAGTGAGTCAGTTTACTATATTGCACCAAATTAGTTTGCTACATTTTTCACCAAAAGCCTTTTCAACCCCCACCTTGATAAGCCACCATCTTTGTACAATGACTTGAAAATTACACTTGCCATAATAATACTGATGCTGTTATGAGGCCATTTTAAACAATAAGGTCTTGAAAGAGAATTGCTGATCATTAAAAATAAAAAAATAAAATTTAAATAAAGTAATTGAACTTCAGATATATCTGGTGAACATCAGTATAAAAGCATGGATCTAAGATATCTAGGTAATACAAACATAAGTGAATCAAAGCCTCATGAAAAGGGGTCATTAAATACAAATGTGACTTGGACACAATTTTATATCTTCTTCTTCTTCTTCTTTCGGCTTTTTCCCAGTTAGAGGTCACCACAGCAGATCCCGCTGACTCAAGAAACATTTTCAGACACAGCCTGTGCCCTAGGCAAAAATACATTACAATCCAGCACTGCATGTACTATATCTAGACTAGCCATTAAAGCATAACAAATGTTATGTCAGTAAATAAAATAAAATCACATCAACAAAATCATGTAGTAGCATTCTGTATACAGACAGCAAATTTGGAAGTATTTCTCTTGCAGTGTTTTGCATTCAAACAGTTAAGAAATAACTTGCATGCTGTATAACAGTACAGGGTTGGGAGGGTGGCCTAATGGTTAAGGTGTTTGCCTTATAAACACAAGATACAGAGTTTGAATCTCACAGGGAATAATTGGCTAGGCTTAAAATGACTCGCAAGGGCAGTTAGCCTAGTACTAATCTATGAACCTATGAACCTATAAGAACAGAATGCAATGTTTGAAAGACCAACATATACACTGATACAGGTGATGTGGAAACAACGCAAGGACACACCAACAAAGGCAGATGTAGTGGCAGGGAAGGGACAGGGGTAGGCAGATAATTATGTGAGAAGAAAGGTAGTTAGATAATCATGACAGAAGGAAAGAGCCTCTGACAATATGAATGCAGCTGAATATATGCTAATACCATCACCATCTTCATCATTGCCTTGGACATAACTAATACTTTCAGCCATCACCCATCCTTAACCTCTGTAAGAAGGTTTCCTTCATGCCTGTCTTCAAACTCATTAATAACATGGACAAATCTATTTGTCTGTCTATTTCTTTCTATATCCTTTGTTGGCTGGATTTTCACAAATCCCCCATTGCAGTCACTCCTGCCTTCAAGTAACAAAAATTATGAAAATGGAGCAGGATATAGGAATAAATAAAACTTATTAAGTGCCTTCGTCAAATATTAGGATTGACTTCTTCAGAATACCCGACAGTCAGCAAGACCATCCTATTATACATACAACAATTAAGCCATTGATTGAAACAATTAAATAATTGAATAATTAAGCGTACAAATGTTTAAAGACATAGACTCCCTTGTTTTCTGAATTGTTTCTTTACCAGTAAATTAAAATAACATAATATATGCCATTACTTAGTACCCCTGTAAAATATGTATATATGTGGTAAATGTGTCCCCTAACACTAAATTACAAAAAATGCCAGCTTGTAGGTATAATACAAAACTATCAACTGTTTGTAGAGAAAATATGAACATCATATGTATAAATCTGTGCAACAAGCAATATAGACAATAAAATATGTCCAATAAAAACCCAAAATGTCTTGGAACAAACAATAATTAATATCAGTCCTATAAAGACTTACATAGAATTGAAAAACAAGGTCATAGTGTAGACCTCATTAAAATAAAAAGTCTGCTTTAAGTTTAAATAACTGGTGAGGGACACCATATCATTCAAACCTGGGCTAGTAGTGGCATTAACTCTGAGTTGCCACATGAGTTCTCTAAATTCAAGGAACCAGTCACTGGGTCCCCCTCTCTCATCCATTACTACCCTTTCCAAAATGATAAACTTGAAATTGTGCTTTGGAAATGTATTAATTTGCTTTGCCAGGGCATTTTTGGTATTGCCTTTAGTTATATCATATGTATGCTGATAAACACGTGTCCTGAAGGCATTTTTGGTCTTGCCAATATAAAGCTCAGGACACGCCTGACATATAGCAGCATACACTACTTGTTTACTCGCACAATTACAATTCTGGTTGACTTTTACCCATCCATAACTTTTAATAAAGATTCTGTTGCACTCTAGCATGTATTTGCATTGAGTGCAGTGCCCACATTGTGTCATTTTCCCAATACCAGGTTTTGTGATCTTACCACTGGACTCCAAAAGGTTCTTAATACTGGAATCCTTTTTGTATGTTATAACAGGGGAGTCACCAACCTTCCCTCCTATGGTCTCGTTGCTCATAAGAAAGAACCAGTTTCTCATCAATATGTCCCGTATCAAAGGGAATTGGTGCTGTGGTAGCATTGTCGCCTCACAGTAAGACATTGTCCTGTTCGATTCTCAGCTAGAGCGTCTTCTGTGTGGAGACATACATGAATGGGCATACCTTTGTTGAAGGTTGTGCATCAGGGCCGGCAACTCGGCACGTAAATATCTACTGCCAATCATTAGCAGACCGGAGTTCCACTGTGGCGAGCCCTAACCAGGAAAAGCCGAGAGACACAACATGTAAGAATAAGCCTATGTTGAAATGGGGCAGTTGTCGAAACCCTACTTTCCGAAGGTGCACAGAGTCTAGAAATGTCCAAACCCAACAGTGGGTAGAAATAGCCTTCCACTCTCTTTTTGGATACTTCCTCAAGTAAAGGTATCACAAATTCTTCAGGGTACCCCCTGTTGACTAACATACCCAATAAAACATCCCTTTCCTTGTAAAAGTCATCAATTCTGCTGATCATGTGGGCCAATCTTACCCCTTGTCCTTTTATTAAGGATCTTTTTTGATGAAGGGGATGTCCGCTATCAAAATGAAGAAAGGTGTTTAAGTATGTGGGTTTCCTGAAGGTGTTAGAATAAAACTGGTTGTTCTCCAGATCCTTGGAAATCTGTATATCCAGGTAACTAATGGATTCCATATGAGTTACCATGGTAAACTCCAGAAAGGTAGTACTGGAGTTGAGAAACAGTAGGAATTCAGACAACTGCTCCTGGTCCCCCCACCAGAAAATAAGGATGTCATCTAGGTACCGCCCATAGAATGAACAGTATGTCATCCATTCAGATGTGAAAACTTGGGACAATTCCCATTGTGTCAGGACAATATTAGCAAAAACTGGTGCACAGGCCGCCCCCATAGCAATACCTGATTTTTGCTTAAAAAGATGTCCCTCAAAAATCAGGAAACTGTTTTCCAGGACTAATTCCATTAAAGTCCTAAGTGTAGGAATCCTGGTATGGGAGAATGTAGTCTGTTGGCACAAAAAATCATAGAACAATTCAATGCCTTCCAAATGTGGGATGACATTGAATAAATCTTTGATGTCAATAGTTAAAAAAATAATGTTACTGTCAAAAAGTTCTTGTCTGATTTTTTTGAGACAGTCCCAAGAATCTTTTATAATATGGGAAAACAAACTCAGACAGTTGTTTAACTTGTGGTTCAAAAATTTGGCAATACTAATAGTTTTGGAACCTTTCGCGTCCACTATGGGCCTTAATGGTGGGTGAGAAATGTTCTTGTGGATTTTTAGGATCCCAAATATCGTTGGGATCCATGGATGTTTCTGTGTGCAAAAAAACAGTTCTTCTTCAGATATCTGGTTGTTAAGAAATAAATCAGAAAGCACCATGTCTACATGACTATATGCGATGTTTAATTCGTTGTGTGATATTTGTGCATATCCGTCACCAAGAAGATGTTCTAGCATACAGTCAATGTACCTTTCCTGATCCATGACTACGAAATCACCCCCCTTGTCAGGTTTCATGACTCTGATCTCTCTGTTGTTATAAATACTGTCTAGAAGGATAGTCTCCTCTTTAGTTAAATTGTACAGTTTACTATTGTCATTCACCCTATTTTAATCCCTGATTTCCTTAGTGCAAATGCCTTGGAACAGTCGTAAAGTGGGATGCAGTGGGGGGTTATAGGTGCTTGTTTTTTGCACCCACCTGGTAACTGGTAACTATTCCCAGTTTCACTTACATAGACACTCAGGTTTAGCTTTCTAGTATAAAGCACGACGTCAAGGATTGTTTTTTCCATATTGAATTTCTTATAGGGTACAAAAGTTAAACCCTTCTGAAACAAGTTCGCCCAATCTTTTGTAACTTCTATGTTACTTAAATTATAAATTTTGAAGTCCTGATGGTCATTAGAAGTAATGGAAATCTCACTGT
Organism: Protopterus annectens; assembly: GCF_019279795.1. Classification (NCBI taxonomy): domain Eukaryota; kingdom Metazoa; phylum Chordata; order Ceratodontiformes; family Protopteridae; genus Protopterus; species Protopterus annectens. Next base: position 1,608,968,838 of record NC_056732.1, on the reverse strand, counting down.
TGCTGTCTAAAACTTGCCCTGTCTTGTCTGTTGCTAATTCACCCATCTCCTGCTCCTCTCCCAGAAATATTCTGGGGTAAATAGTGTTGGTCCCCCTGGAAACCCACACTGGATTGTCTCCAGTGGGTGTAACCTTGTTTCTGGATCCTCTCCGATCTCCTTAGGGGTTGACCTAAACGGATGGGACCTGGGTGGTTGTCTTCACTGGTTTGCAAGTCATCAGTAAGTTCATCAAAAACATCATTATTAACATTGCTATGCGTTTGTACATTGTTAGTATTTCCATTAGACATTAATGGGTAGGCTACACCTGCTTCATAGTCTTTGGCATCTCTATCTAGTTTTTTACTCTTTTTCACCTTGATTTTCTCAACAATCTTATCTATGTTAAAAAACACAGTGTTATACTCCTTATGTTTGTTACAAAAATCAGTCGTTTTTTTAACAAAGCATCTAATTTACTCAGAGAGTTTTGCAACAATTCAAATTTCTTGTCACTGTCCCTTATTAAAACTTGTAGTAACTCACAACTTTGTCGGTTAAATAGTGAAACCAAGTCTTTATGCAGTTCAGAGCCATTTAAAATCCCATTAGGGAAACGGCAGTACCTTAACCCTTTGGGAACTTGTTCCCTTTTCAAGCATTCCCTAAGGTATTGGTTTTCTATTTGTAATTTCTTCATTTTCAAACTATCTTTTTCAAGGTTGTTTAAAATGGAACTTACAGTACCTTGGTTGAGGTTTCTGGTATCCATGTGGTGAAACCCGTTCATGTCCCTATTAATCCACTCGGTTAGATTAAAATCACTGCTTGTATTTAACTGAGGACCCAAATTCTCATGTCTTTGGCTCAGTGTTCCTGTAATTGTGTTTGAAGCGGAAGTCCCAGGTACTGCAACATCATTAGAGTTCGTGGCAGTCCTGCTTCTCTTGCTTTTTGGGCTGCCTTGCCCTGGTTGTATGTTGAAGAGGGAGTTTTGTGATGAGGAGGTAAAAGTCAAAGAACGGCGGCTCACATCGCCAGTTAAACCTTCAAGCTTGCTGCCCAAGCCGACTATTTGATTGTTGAATACACCAATGAGTTCAGTAAGTTTGTTAATAGCCAAGGTTAATTCCTCGTGTGTGCCTTTAGTATCCCCTCCACTCAGAGTGCTGGAATCCATACCAAAAATTTGCAGAAAAACACCAAGTAACAAAAAGCAGGAAAATGGAGCAGGATATAGGAATAAATAAAATTTATTAAGCGCTTTTGTCAAATATTAGGATTGACTTCTTCAGAATACCCGACAGTCAGCATGACCATCCTATTATACATACAACAATTAAGCCATTGATTGAAAACAATTAAATAATTGAGTAATTAAGCATACAAATGTTTAAAGACATAGACTCCCTTGTTTTCTGAATTGTTTCTTTACCAGTAAATTAAAATAATATAATATATGCCATTACTTAGTACTTCTGTAAAATATGTATATATGTGGTAAATGTGTCCCCTAACACTAAATTACAAAAAATGCCAGCTTGTAGGTATAATACAAAACTATCAACTGTTTGTAGAGAAAATATGAGCATCATATGTATACATCTGTGCAACAAGCAATATATACAATAAAATATGTCCAATAAAAACCCAAAATGTCTTGGAACAAACAATAATTAATATCAGTCCTATAAAAACTTACATAGAAATGAAAAACAAGGTCATAGTGTACACCTCATTAAAATAAAAAGTCTGCTTTAAATTTTAAATAACTGGTGAGGGACACCATATCGTTCAAACCTGGGCTAGTAGTGGCATTAACTCTGAGTTGCCACATGAGTTCTCTAAATTCAAGGAACCAGTCACTGGGTCCCCCTCTCTCATCCATTACTACCCTTTCCAAAATGATAAACTTGAAATTGTGGCTTGGAAATGTTTGCTTTGCCAGGGCATTTTTGGTGTTGCCTTTAGTTATATTGTATGTATGCTGATAAACACGTGCCCTGAAGGCATTTTTGGCCTTGCCAATATAAAACCCAGGACACGCCTGACATATAGCAGCATACACTACTTGTTTACTCGCACAATTACAATTCTGGTTGACTTTTACCCATCCATAACATGACAATATGAATGCAGCTAAATATATGCTAATACCATCACCATCTTCATCATTGCCTTGGACATAACTAATACTTTCAACCATCACCCATCCTTAACCTCTGTAAGAATGTTTCCTTCATGCCTGTCTTCAAACTCATTAATAACATGGACAAATCTATTTGTCTATCTATTTCTTTCTATATCCTTTGTTGGCTGGATTTTCAAAAATCCCCCAATGCAGTCACTCCTGCCTTCACTTAGACTGCGTTTATATCAAGCTGTCGAAAGATGAAAATAGCGAATGCTATTTCATCGAACCTAAAATAGCTAAACCACATAATATCGAACATTCAGAACAGCAATTTTTTTCCAAGGAAAAAATTTGCCATTCCAAAACACATACACACAACACAAGCACACCTAAAAAAAAAATCAATCCACACACACATACACTTAAAATCCTACAGCTAATCCTACACTAACCTGTACATACACTACTATCTATCCACTTACCTTAACCCAAACCCTAACCCTAAGGTCCGTCACTATCGCACACTCACCTAACCTGCGCCCTAACCCTAACTCACTTAACCTGCCCCTAACCCTAACTCATCTAACCTGTGGCCTAACTCTAACTCACCTAACCTGCGCCCTAACCCCAACGTCCACAAAATTGCACACTTACCTGAACCTGACCCATAACTTTCCACCACAGCGCTGAAAATAGCGAAGCCACAGAACCAGCCAACCGAATTCTTTCCCTAGGAAAGAATTCGGTGTTCTGCAGCTTCACTATTTTTAGCGTTCACTGAAAACGGGTCGATATTAGAACATTCGAAGTTTTAAAACTTCGATGTTCTGATATAGACCCCTTAGACTCATGACATTATGCTTTCAGTTGTATTTGTATTTGTTATAACTACACTTACTTTTATTAGCTAATGATGTCTTCCACTGTTTCAATAGCTGATTCTTCATTAAAACTTAGTACATTAAATGTAAAATTGTACTCAACTTCCTCATAAAAGTCAGTACGGACATCCCTGAAGTGCCCTTCTTGGCAATAACCTATGTAGACTTCAGAGGTACAACACATCTGCTATATCCACCAGTATATATATATATATATATATATATATATATATATATATATCTCATATAGCATCATCACTGACAAAAACTCAGTAGGTAACACACTTGCAGCTGATGCCAGAATGATCACCAGACTTTGGATTCTATTCCTACCTCAAGTGCTTAAAGGAAAACTCCACCCTAGAACTAAAAAAAAAACATGTTTATTTTTTCATTTTGTCTTTGATTTCTGAGCTATGTTAATACGTCAAAATTGTTCCAAGTGCTTCTTTTACAATTTTAATGTGCTTCCCACTGTGACGAAAGGAGGTACTGCCAGCACAGCTAGCTGGAATGTTGTAAATAATTATATGTCATTTGTGAATATAAAACTAATTTATATAAGATGCTTGTGTTGCAAATGTATTATAACTGTATGTCATGTGTATATCAAACTGCTCTGTACAGATGTTTGTGTTGAAACGTTATTTATAAAGTGCTGTGTTTAAAATGTATCCACAGGGTGTCTTACCAGAAGAGAACAGAATTGCACATGCACTATTGTAACTGTTTAAAAGTATATATTTTAAAAGTGGAAACTGGAATAGCAAACTTTAGAAAAATATTTGAAATGAAATTACTTTATAGGCTATCTGACAGGTTTCAATGCAGTTAGGGGCTCAAAGTCTGTACTAGGAAGCTTTCTGTATTGTCTTCTGGGTGAACTAATTACTACTTTGGAAGCATAAAGGAATGTAACTGTTTTATGACTTACAGCATCTGCCAAACATCTGAGCAAAAGCCCTTGTATGAGTATGTTTACAGATAGAAGCTAAATATTACCAGCTGCCAGCAATGGGGGGTTTGGCCTAGGAACTAGAAGTCAGATGACCAGAAATGATGTCATTCTGCAAGCTACCCCCAGCAGTAATATTTTAGATATTAATCTGAAAAGTCTCTTAGTAAGACAGAGCATTCCGTATTCTGTCTTAGACCTGACAACAACAACAAGAACCACTTACCACATCATCTGCCTTGCTCTAATGAAGTAAGTTTCTAGGGAACAGTATAACTCTCTTAGATACAGTCAGGAATATAGGTTCATAGGTGCATAGGTTCATAGGTTCATACTAGGCTATCTGCCCTAGGGCATTTATAAGCCTAGCCAGAATGTGTTTGGCTTTCGCCACCCATTTTAAATTTATTTTGCTCTGCCCTTTTTCGAGGTTAGTATACTGTGCCTCCATCTAACAGTGACACAGAAGTGATACCCGGGGTAAACCTATGGTCTCCCATCCACTCATCAAGATTCCTCTTGAAGAGAGTCAATGAGGGACTCTGCCTAACCTGGACTGGGATTATATTCCAGAGTGAAGGGAGCCTCTGGGTTATGAATCTGTCCCTCCAGCATGTCCTATTTATTTCAGTGCTGAGGTTCAAGTCTCTCGAGCGCGTAGCTCGATGGGATTTGGATTTTCTGAGGTGCAGCATGTCCATTAATTCCGGGTTGGACATGGCTTTATACGTCAGGCACAGATCGCCTCTGAACAGGCGGTATGCCACTGAGTAGAGCTGGAGTTTCTTTAACCGGGCAGCATATGGCATCTGTTTGAGCCCTTTGATCCTCTTGGTGAGGCACTTTTGGGGTCTTTCCAGTTGCTGCAGGTGTCTGGTAAGGTACATCTCAAAAGGGGCATTGTACTCAATTATAGGCCTGATGAGGGATGAGTAAAGAGGCACGATGACCTCCCCTGATCTAGATGTGAATCCCTTCATGATTAGGTGGGCTATATAAAATGTTTTTCTAACCACTTTGGCCACGTGGTTGTCAAATGAGAGATTGCTATCAACGTGGGTCCCCAGGTCCCTAATTACTTCTTCTGTACTTAATGGATTACCACCTATGTGGTAATTTGTGGGCACTTTGTTTTTGCCAAAGGGGATGACTATACACTTTTTGGCATTTAGCTTGAGGCCATGGCTCTGGCACCAGTTGTCTGTTTCTATGAGGCCCTTTTGGAGGATGCTTGTGTAGGCTGGAGAGTCAATTATGGCGCCCAGTTTGCAGTCATCTGCGAACTTGGTCAGCCGCAGTCCTTCCGTGTTGGCCTGTACCTCGGAGAAATATATACCGAACAAGAGAGGTTCCAGGACTGAGCGTTGTGGGACACCACTTGTAACTGGTTTGGAGTCTGACATGGCTCCAGCAATTCTAACCATGTGGGTTCTGTCCTTGAGCCAGTTTGCAATCCATCTAGTGACATAGGGGTTTATATTTAAGCTGGTGAGCTTATCTATAATGCCCGAGTGGGGTATTGTATCAAAGGCTTTTGCGAGGTCCAGGTAGGCTGTGTGGACCACCTTCCCCTTGTCAATGGCCTTGGTGACTGTTTCAAAGAAATCAACCAGGTTTAAGAGGCAGGATCTGCCCTTAACAAAGCCGAACTGGGTAGGATCCAGTGTTTGTAGGTCCCCAATATCTTTATTTATGAGGTCCATGATGATCCTTTCCATAGCTTTGCAGACCAAGCTAGTCAGGCTTATGGGCGATAGTTTCCAGGATCCGTTGAGGCACCACCTTTATGGAGAGGGACCACTGTTGCTGTACACCACTCTTTGGGCACATATCCTGTAGTAAGGCTGAGAATGAACAGTAGTTTTATGTTTGGGTTTAGCTCTTCTTGGAGTTCATGTAGGACGCAGCCCGGGACACCATCTGGTCCCATTGATGCTGTGTTTTTTGCTTTGGAAAGGGTGGCTCTTACCTGAGCATCTGAGATGTCAGGGGGGCAGCACTCTGCTGGGATAGATATTTGCCCTTTTGGTGGGGAGGGGGGGGAGAAGTTTGCACTGAACCTGTCAGCTAGGATGTTGGCAATGTCTGTGGGTTTGGTGTATTTTTTGTCATTTTGGACTAATTCTGAGCATATCTGGGAATTACCACCCAGGTTCCTAACATAACTAAAGAAAGCCTTGTGATTATCCTTAGTGTCCTGTGCAATTTTACTCTCGAAGCTGGCCTTAGACAATTTTATGTGTGCCCGTAGTTTTTTGCTAATACTGATCAGTGATGCCTTCCCTTTTTGGGATTTTTCTCTATCATTTAGTAGCTTCCTCCTTCTATTGTATAGTGTGTTTATGGCTGGGGTCCACCAGACAGGATGTCTGCCTTTGGAGGATTGGGTCTTGGTTTTATTTGGGATCGCATGGAGGCTGAGCTCTCTCAACTCAGGACTGGCAAGACCAGACAGGAGGAGAAGGAAACCATGCACACCACAAACCCAGTTTCACATAGAACTATCACAACTGCAAAACAAACACATAAACACACAAAGACATACTCGGAGGCACTGATCAAAAATCTACCAAAACTACAGAGGCCTCCAAAGTAGACACCCAAGCAACTGCCACCTCAAGACATAAGACATGCAACACATAGTTCTCAAAGTCAGTGTGCTAAACAGTCACAGCCCTTAAGGCCAAACACAATGCCAGACACACTTGTTATAGGTGACTCCATAGTCAGACACACTGATGTCCCACTCACCAGACTGAACAAGGAAAAGATCACAGTAAGCTGCCTGTCAGGCGCTAGAATCCGCCACATAACACAAGCACTCAGGTCACTCCAAAGCAAGTACAAGTATGACTCAGTCATTGTCCATGCCGGTGTGAACGACCTGAGATGTACCTCCCTGGACTACATGAAAAGAGACATAGAGGAGCTCTCAGATTATGTAGCCCAGGCTGGTATGACCCTGACCCTGAGCAGTTTCCTACCCTCACCAAGAATTATGCCACAATACAGAGACAAAATGATCAGCTTTAATAATTGGCTTAATTACTGGTGTCATTCTAAGGGGATCCAAGTCTGTCTGCCTGGGATGACATGCTTGACAAGCCACGCTGCTTCGCAAGGGGCGGCTTGCACCTGTCACCCCTGGGCTTCCGGATATTGGCAAAGGCTCTTGCCACCCCCATTGTGCCTTTTTTAGGCAAGGCTCAAATGATAAACCTACCGCCCTAGAAAACAAAAATGGAGAAAAACTAAGGGTAATACTGCTCAATGCCAGAAGTCTAAACCTCAAGATGCATGCCCTCGAAGCCCTCCTCAGTATGGAGAACATTGATGTCTGTGCTGTGACTGAAACCTGGTTCAAGGCTCCTGAGAGCACCCCAGCACTATCAGGTTATACCTCATATCATGCGTTCCGGCCCCAAAATCCGGACCGAACCACAAAAGGAGGGGGAGTATCCATATTCATAAAGGATACCCACACCTCCAGGTTAGTGGCATCGCACAAAGCATCGGAGACCATCCAGGTGCAATTAACCATAGGTAAAACTGCCCTACAGTTTGTAACATGCTACAGACCACCTTCTCAAACTCAGGAAACCCACACAGCCTTCCTGAAGACATTGGAGAGTATGAATGTCTCTCCAAACGCCATCATATTGGGTGACTTCAACTACCCAAACATAGACTGGGAACATTACTCAAGCCCCAACACCCTAGCCCAAAGGTTCCTTGAGTTCATAAACTCAAATGCTATGGAACAACTAGTCACCATTCCCACAAGAGGAGAAAATATACCAGACCTGATCATCACAAACATGGGGACAAAATGCTCCACACCGGAAGTATATCCCTCATTGGTGAGATCAGACCATAAATTAATCTCACTAGAGATCCACATCCGCCCCACCCCAGCAAAAAGACCACAGTGAAGAACTTCTCAAAAGCAAACTTCACACTTCTTAAGACTGGAGTGGTATCCTTCAAGGCCCCGAGCCAGTGGAAACCACAACCCACGCTGCTGAAACCCTTACAAATGCCTTCTACGAGCACCTCCAGGAATGTATGGATCAAGCAATCCCTAATAAAATCAAGACCCTTTCCACCAAAGGCAGGCGCCCAGTCTGGTGGACTCCAGCCATAAACAAACTCTACAACAAGAGGAGAAAGCTACTACATGACAGAGCAAAATCCCTAAAAGGGAAGGTATCTCTGATCAATACTAGCAAAAACCTACGATCACTCATAAAATCATCCAAGGCCAACTTTGAGAGAAAAATCGCTAATGACACAAAAGACAATCATAAAGCCTTCTTTAGCTATGTTAGAAACCTGGGTGGAAACTCCCAGATATGCTCAGAATTAGTTCAAAATGATAAAAAAATCACTGAACCCACAGACATTGCCAACATACTGGCAGACAGGTTCAGTGCAAATTTCTCCCCTCCCTCCCCCCCAAAAGGAGAAATATCTATCCCACCAGAGTCTAGCCTCCCAAAAATCTCAGATGCCCAGGTGAGAGCTGCTCTCTCTAAAGCAAAAAACACAGCATCAATGGGACCGGACGGTGTCCCCGGCTGTGTGCTACACAAACTCAATGAGGAACTAAACCCACACATAAGGCTGCTGTTTAATCTTAGCCTTACTACAGGATACGTACCCAAAGAATGGCGTACGGCAACTGTGGTCCCACTCCACAAAGGCGGTGCTTCTACGGACCCTGGAAATTACCGCCCCATAAGCTTGACAAGCCTTGTCTGCAAAGCTATGGAGAGGATCATAATGGAACTCATAAATAAAGACATTGGGGACCTACAGACACTGGATCCTACCCAATTTGGCTTTGTCAAGGGCAGATCCTGCCTCTTGAACTTGGTCGACTTTTTGAAACAGTCACTAAGGCCATTGATGAGGGTAAGGCAGTTCACACAGCCTACCTTGACCTAGCAAAAGCGTTCGACACAATACCCCACTCGGGCATCATAGAAAAGCTCACCAGCTTAGATGCAAACCCATATGTCACAAGATGGGTTGCAAACTGGCTCAAGGACAGAACACACAGGGTTAGAGTTGCTGGTGCCATGTCAGACTCTAAGCCGGTCACGGCGGTGTCCCACAGGGCTCAGTCCTGGGCCCCTCTTGTTCGGCATTTATTTTTCTGAAGTGCAGGCAAACATAGGGGATTGTGGCTGACAAAATTTGCAGATGACTGCAAACTGGGCACCATAACTGACACTCCATCAGACACAGACATCCTCCAGAAAGGTCTCATAGAAATGGATAACTGGTGCCAGAGCCATGGCCTTAAGCTAAATGCCAAAAATTGTATAGTCATACCCTTTGGGAAAAACAAGGTAACCCCTAATTACCACATAGGTGGTAATCCATTAAACACGGAAGAAGTTATCAGGGACCTGGGGACCCAAATTGACAGTAACCTCTCTTTTGACACTCACATTGCCAAAGTGGTTAGGAAGACCTTCTACATTGCCCACCTGATCATGAAGGGATTCACATCCAGATCAGGAGAGGTCATTGTACCCCTGTACTCTTCACTTATCAGACCAATGATTGAGTACAACGCCCCATTCAGAATGTACCTTACCTGACACCTGCAGCAGTTGGAAAGACCCCAAAAGTTCCTCACCAAAAGGATAAAGGGGCTCAAACATATGTCATACGATGCCCGACTGAAGAAACTCCAGCTCAATTCAGTCGCATACCGTCTGCTCAGAGGTGATCTGTGCCTGACATACAAGGCCATGTCCAACCTGGAATTAATGGACATGCTCCACCTCAAAAAATCCAAATCCACCAGAGCCACGAGAGCAAGAGACTTAAACCTCAACACGGATATAAATAGGACGTGCTGGAGGGACAGATTCATCACCCAGAGACTCCCTACACTATGGAATAGAATCCCAGTCCATGTGAGGCAGAGCCCCTCACTGACTCTGTTCAAGAGAAATCTTGACGAGTGGATGGGAGATCATAGGTTTACCCCGGGAATCATCTCTGTATCACTGCTGGACAGAGGCACAGCAAACTAATGGGTATAGTATTCTCATCCTAAGGGGTGGTGAAAGCCACACACACTCTGGCTAGGCTTATAAATGCCCTAGGGCAGATAGCCTAGTATGAACCTATGAACCTATAAACCTATGCATTCCTGAAGGTGTTCATAGAATGCGTTTATAAAGGATTCTGCGGTCTGGGCCGTATTTTCCACAGGCCCGGGGGCTTTGAAGGATTCCACCTCAGTTTTGAGGAGTGTGAAATTTGCTTTAGAGAAGTTTTTCACTGTGGTTTTCTGGGCAGGGGGTGGGGTCGGGATGTGAATATCCAGTGAGATTAGTTTATGGTCTGATCTTACCAGTGAGGGATACACTTCTGGTCTGGAGCATAGAGTCCCCATGTTGGTGATGATCAGGTCCAGTATGTTTTCCCCTCTTGTGGGAGTGGTAACAAGTTGTTCCATAGCATTTGAGTTTATAAATTCTAGGAACCTTTGGGCTAGGGTGTTGGAGCTAGAGTAATGCTCCCAGTCTATGTTTGGGTAGTTGAAGTCGCCCAATATAATGGTGTTTGGAGAGACCTTCATATTTTCCAGTGTTCTCAGGAAGGCCGAGTGGGGAAGCTTAGTTTAGATTTTATTTTTCTTTATTTGTGTGAGCCTGTACTGCAATGTTATTTTGAATATTTCCTGTGGTCTTGAACTCTGATGTCACTGTGAACACATATTTAGTATTGTCTTGTTCTTTTATTATCCATTATTAAATATGTGTAAACTTTTTATTGTGGCTGATCTGTGTAGAGATATTTAAGTTTTGAGTGTACTTACATATTTATTTGGTAACACTGTGTGGGCCACTCCTAATAGCCTTGCTCTTGGTCAAACTACCATTTGTGTTAATATTAATGTTACACAGTAAGACTGAACACTCTTTGTTAAGGGCCTTAAGGGATTTGACAGGAGTGACTGGAGGCAGTGAAAACTACCTTATAGTCTTGG